>NC_143034.1:30177500-30287500 GCF_057628025.1 Oncorhynchus mykiss | reverse complement strand
TTTTAGGACCCCTTTAGGTAGAACATTTGGATTTGTTTCACACTTTTTTTGGTTACTACATGATTCCATGTGTGTTATTTCATCGTTCTGATGTCTTCACGGATTATTCTACAATGTAGAAAATAGTACAAATAAAGAAAAACCCTGGAATGAGTAGGTGTGTCCAAACACTTGACTGGTATTGGTTGGGCTGGGGGTAGGCCGTCAATTGTAAATAAGAATTTGTTCTTAACTGACTTGCCTAGTTAAATAAAATAAATCTTTTTTTTTTTAAATATATGAAGTCGCCACGTTGAAACGCCAGTACGTACGTAGAAAAACGATCAAGGATAAGCACAATAAAGTCAAAGACATATCAGTGCTATTATTCGCTAAATTAGGTCTCGGCTTTTTGTATCCTTTACAGCTGTCTACAGCTTGTACTTTAAGCCAGCCACAGTCTGAGAACACTAGTCTAGAATGAG
The DNA here is from genome assembly GCF_057628025.1 of Oncorhynchus mykiss. Taxonomy (NCBI): domain Eukaryota; kingdom Metazoa; phylum Chordata; class Actinopteri; order Salmoniformes; family Salmonidae; genus Oncorhynchus; species Oncorhynchus mykiss. Next base: position 30,287,036 of record NC_143034.1, on the reverse strand, counting down.
TTTCATTTCCTCCTCTGAGACCGTTTCTCTTTCTGTAGCTAACTCCCCATCACCGTGGACAGACAGTTAGTCAATTAGGCAGCTCAGCAATCTATCCTCTACCTCATCTATAGAAAGCACACACACTCAGTCTCCCTGATCCTCTCTCAGAGCATGATTTGTAAGTGGGGGTTAAATGCTGCCTGCTGACTGGGCAAAATAGTTAGAGGGTATTGCACACCCTCTGTAAACTTAAATTCCTTCCCAAAACTGCCCCTCCCTTCTCATCTGAACTGGGGACTGGTGTTAAACATGCAAGGGAGCCATCTTATCCTGCAGAGGAAATTGTATTGGCTGTTACAGCAGGCGGTATGGGGCCTTTTCTATTTCACGCTCCAACCAAGTGCCTCACAATTAGCCTCTTCACAGCCTGTTAACACTGTCTTACATCTGTAAGAGAGAGAGACAAAGAGGGAGGAAGAGAGCGAGAGAGAGAGGGCGCGAGAGAGAGAGAGTTACAGAGAGAACAAGAGAGAAAGCAACAGAGAGAACGAGAGAGAGAGAGAGAGCGAGAGAGAGAGAAAGAGAGAGAGAGATGTATAAGTACACGCTCTTTGCTCTGCTCAACTTTTATTAGCATTGTTAAGTCATCCAGTCAGATGGTACGGTACGGAGTTTTACCCTCAGGTTGTTTGAGGTGACACTGATGTTGTTCTCTGTCTGTCTCGACACAGTGTGGGATCAAAGAGCAGCCCCAATGTATGTTTCTCACTTTGTATGATTGTGTCTTTTCGGTCTGTGTGTGTGGGCAGGTTCCAGCCAGCAGGCCTGGTAGAGAGGATCCAGGCTATTGCTCAGAACGTGTCCAACATGGCGGTCAGAGTGGAACAGATCCTCCAGAACAGCATGGCCGCCGGCAGAGGTACTATATCATAACACTAACATTACATACTGGGTTTTTGCTGTGCATTACATATGAAACTGCCCATCCCTTATTCACATCATTGGGGTGGCCCAAACATGACTTTCTATGAACATTGCACGGTTCCAGCAACTATGGTGACAACTATGGTGACAACTATGGTGGACGGCTAACTGGGCCAGCTCAGTGCATCTTGGCTTGGCTTTGGTCGGGTTTGTCTCAAGCAGCGTGAAAAGGTTCTTCCCACTCTATGAAAACACGAACCGTTGTCATCCTCGCCGGGTAGTCAGAACATCAATTCCAAACGTTTTTCGAACGGCAATACACGTCAGACCCTCACCCCTCAGATCTCAAATACAAGCGGCCCGCTCAAAGTGCCACAGGACAAGGGATTCGCGTATGAAATGAGTTGGTGGTGTGGGAAATAAAAGTGAGATCTACTCGGAGAAAACAAGTCAACAGTACAGCCAGCCGACTTTCTTTAGTCCTGTCTCCATTTTATTGCTTTCCCTCCACTGCTGTTGACTTCTTCTGTCCAACTCCTCCTTTTTTTAATCAAATCCAAAATAATTCTGCTGCCGGCACAGTTTATGCCGATTGCGTTGGAATCACACACACAGGAAAACACACGCGTGCGCGAGCGTCTGTCAAGGGAACTCAATCGACAGTCCTTAATCAGCTCTTCTTCCCTCCTCTTCCCTCTCCTCAACCAACAGCAAAAGTCGTTACCGGAGGCAATTAGTCTTTATCTCCCTTTGTTTTCACGGCGAGGACGTGAGGGCAGAACCACAACCGCTTTTATTAATCACAGATGAAGACACACCACACTCGGTGGACTTTATTGTGCGTTTCGACTCGGGCGCAGCGGTGATTCATCTCGTGGCTGAGAGAGAGAGAGAGAGAGAGAGAGAGAGAGAGAGACACACACGCGCGAGACGGCGTGCTCGGAAGTTGGAATTCGCACCTCCCTCTCTCCCAGCCGCCGCTTTTTTAGTTTTTGCGGGGGCCTCGAGTTTTTTATCTAATTAGTCCGCTGCACATTTAATACGGCGACGGTTGTTATTATTGGAATCAAAAGGAAGGCATTGAAATCTTTTGTGTCGCCGGGAAATGTGTGTGGCGGGTTTGAGAGGCGAGAAGCTTGAGGGAGGGAGTGACTGAGACAGACAGAGACAAAGCTTTCATCAGACCACATGGAAGCTGTCAGAGAATGTTTTGTTCCAGAGAGAGGACTATATAGAGAGAGCGAGAGAGATCTGGGGGAAAACAAGAGGAAGGGGGAGATAGATAGAGAGAGTGGGAGTGAGGGAGGGAGAGGAAGCAGGAGATGGGAAGGAGAGAGAGCCACGGCGAGAGAGAGAGAGAGGCCGAGTACAAGACCGAAGCCTCATCAATATAACTTCCGGTCTTCTCCCATCCATACTGCTGGAACTTTGAGTTTCAACTGCAGTCTCTCTTCCTGGCTGTAGGCCCCCAGCTGCAGGGAGGCAGTTAGCCAACTCAATGGACCAAATAATGCAGTGAGTGCAGCGTGAGTGAGCGGATACACATTGTACCGTTAGCCCAGGAGGGATGGCAGCACTGACGAGGGGTTGTATTTCTGTACCCCGCGGTGAACAGTGTGCGCCAAGGCAGGCCTGATGTTGCATGGGAACTGATGGTACATATGGTCTTCACAGGACAAGTATTATGTTGCTTTTCAAGGTGATGCAGGCGTGGATATACACGGTGGTTCTCCCTTTAGAAGTGTTGAGCTTATGCCGCGACCGTTGGTGATAGATGGTGGAAGGTTGTGGTAAATTGCGTCGTTCTGGCAACAGCGGCTGACACTTAAATCGCGTGCCGTATAATTCTGCGGCACTTTGCAGGCTGTGCTGCAGTACGCCGCAACTTTTAAAGGAAGAGCCACTGTAAGGCTTAAAGAGTCTGTATGACTATCGTGTGTGTGTTCTATGTCTCCACGGTGTGTATCTATGATGTGTGTGTTCTATGTCTCCACGGTGTGTATCTATGATGTGTGTGTTCTATGTCTCCACGGTGTGTATCTATGATGTGTGTGTTCTATGTCTCCACGGTGTGTATCTATGATGTGTGTGTTCTATATCTCCACGGTGTGTATCTATGATGTGTGTGTTCTATATCTCCACAGTGTGCAACTATGATGTGTGTGTTCTATATCTCCACAGTGTGCAACTATGATGTGTGTGTTCTATATCTCCAAGTGAGCAACTATGATGTGTGTTCTATCTATGATGTGTGTGTTCCATATCACCATAGTGTGTATCTATGATGTGTGTGTTCTATATCTCCACAGTGTGCAACTATGATGTGTGTGTTCTATACACACTGCCGATTTTGCAGGTTTCCCTACTTACAAAGGATGTAGAGGTCTGTAATTTTTTATCAAAGGTACACTTCAACTGTGAGAGACGGAATCTAAAACAAAAATACAGAAAATCCCATTGTATGATTTTTAAGTAATTAATTTGCATTTTATTGCATGATATAAGTATTTGATACATCAGAAAAGCAGAACTTAATATTTGGTACAGAAACCTTTGTTTGCAATTACAGAGATCATACGTTTCCTGTAGTTCTTGACCAGGTTTGCACACACTGCAGCAGGGATTTTGTTCCACTCCTTCCTACAGACCTTCTCCAGATCCTTCAGGTTTTGGGGCTGTCAATGGGCAATATGGACTTTCAACTCCCTCCAAAGATGTTCTATTGGGTTCAGGTCTGGAGACTGGCTAGGCCACTCCAGGACCTTGAGATGCTTCTTACGGAGCCACTCCTTAGTTGCCCTGGCTGTGTGTTTTGGGTCGTTGCTGGAAGACCCAGCCATGACCCATCTTCAATGCTCTTACTGAGGGAAGGAGGTTGTTGGCCAAGATCTCGCGATACATTGCCCCATCCATCCTCCTCTCAATACGATGCAGTCGTCCTGTCCCCTTTGCAGAAAAGCATCCCCAAAGAATGATGTTTCCACCTCCATGCTTCACGGTTGGGATGGTGTTCTTGGGGTTGTACTCATCCTTCTTCTTCCTCCAAACACGGCGAGTGGAGATCATCAGACCACATGACCTTCTCCAATTCCTCCTCTGGATCATCCAGATGGTCATTGGCAAACTTCAGACGGGCCTGGACATGCGCTGGCTTGAGCAGTGGGACCTTGCGTGCGCTGCAGGATTTTGATCCATGACGGCGTGTGTGTTACTAATGGTTTTCTTTGAGACTGTGGTCCCAGCTCTCTTCGGGTCATTGACCAGATCCTGCCGTGTAGTTCTAGGCTGATCCCTCACCTTCCTCATGATCATTGATGCCCCACGAGGTGAGATCTTGCATGGAGCCCCAGACCGAGGGTGATTGACCGTCATCTTGAACTTCTTCCGTTTTCTAATAATTGCGCCAACAGTAGTTGTTGCCTTCTCACCAAGCTGCTTGCCTATTGTCCTGTAGCCCACCCCAGCCTTGTGCAGGTCTACAATTTTATCCCTGATGTCCTTACACAGCTCTCTGGTCTTGGCCATTGTTGAGAGGTTGGAGTCTGTTTGTTTGATTGAGTGTGTGGACTGGTCTATTTTATACAGGGAACGAGTTCAAACAGGTGCAGTTAATACAGGTAATGAGTGGAGAACAGGAGGGATTCTTAAAGAAAAACTAACAGGTCTGTGAGAGCCGGAATTCTTACTGGTTGGTAGGTGTTCAAATACTTATGTCATGCAATAAAATGCAAATTAATTACTTAAAAATCATACAATGTGATTTTCTGGATTTTTGTTTTAGATTCCGTCTCTCACAGTTGAAGTGTACCTATGATAAAAATTACAGACCTCTACATGCTTTGTAAGTAGGAACACCTGCAAAATCGGCAGTGTATCAAATACTTGTTCTCCCCACTAAATGTGTGTGTTCTATATCTCCACAGTGTTCTGCTATGATGTGTGTGTTCTATATCTCCACAGTGTTCTACTATGATGTGTGTGTTCTATATCTCCACAGTGTTCTGCTATGCTGTGTGTTCTATATCTCCACAGTGTTCTACTATGATGTGTGTGTTCTATATCTCCACAGTGTTCTACTATGATGTGTGTGTTCTATATCTCCACAGTGTTCTGCTATGATGTGTGTGTTCTATATCTCCACAGTGTTCTACTATGATGTGTGTGTTCTATATCTCCACAGTGTTCTGCTATGATGTATGTGTTCTATATCTCCACAGTGTTCTGCTATGATGTGTGTGTTCTATATCTCCACAGTGTTCTGCTATGATGTGTGTGTTCTATATCTCCACAGTGTTCTGCTATGATGTGTGTGTTCTATATCTCCACAGTGTTCTGCTATGATGTGTGTGTTCTATATCTCCACAGTGTTCTGCTATGATGTGTGTGTTCTGTATCTCCACAGTGTTCTGCTATGATGTGTGTGTTCTATATCTCCACAGTGTTCTGCTATGATGTGTGTGTTCTATATCTCCACAGTGTTCTGCTATGATGTGTGTGATCTATGTCTCCGCAGTGTGTAACTATGATGTGTGTGTCTCTTCTCTTCGGCAGTGAGAGACGGCTCATCAGGCCAGTGTGAGGTACCCAGAGATCCCCGCTACCCAGACTGCCCTGGCAAAGTGGATGTGAGTTTCTCTCTGTCTATCTAGCTAGGCTATAAGAGATTCCCCTGATATCTTAAAACCAATGTTCCCTATAAGCTCCCCAGGACTGCCGTGCAGAATAAATATCAGCCCGCGTACAGAAGCACGAGATTGAACTTCACTCAACTTTATAAAGTTTTCCCCCTTACACTATCAACGTTTCCCTTTACTGTGGGAATTGTGATCGAATCAAAGCAATATTAGCCACATTCAGTAATAAACCAGAGAGAGTGACTAAATCAGTCAATATGGTTACTGGGCTATCTGATCATAATCTGACACTTATAGCCAGAAAGCTGTCTAAGAGCAGGTTTAACCTCTCTACTGTTAGAAGGCCGGATCAACTAAGAATACCTAAGAGTGAATTAAGCTATTTTGAAAACGCAATTAAGGGAATGAACTGGAATGATCTCTTGTCCTATACAGACGTGGAAGCTGATAGTCAAGTTTTTCTATCCACAATCCAGACTACAATAAATGGCTTCCTAAAGAAAATCAAATCCAAACCAGTCCAAAAGAGCACTCTTCCTTGGCTAAATGGAGAAATCTGGAAATTGATGAAAGAACGAGATTATGCTCTAAAAATAGCCCTAAGATCCAAATCAGAGCATGACAGATGTAGGTTTACCATGTTGAGAAATAAGGTGATGAAAGAAATCAGACAAGCCAAGGCAAACTTTTTTATTAACATAATTGGTGAAACAAAGGGAAATTCTAAACTGATCTGGGAGAATCTAAAAACGTTTACAGGGAAAGACCATAGTAACACTGCAAAAAGACTAGAAATCATGAAGAATAACAATCTAACACAGGATGCAGTCGAAATAGCAATAGCCTTCAATTCCTACTTTATTGACTCTGTCAGGGCACTGACACAGAACCCCTCCACTTGTTTCCTGGGCCCAGTGCTAGTAAATGACACTCAACCTGTCTTCATCATAAGGGAGGTTTCTGAGTCAAAGGTGAACAAGGTGATTAGCTCACTAAAGAACTCTAAAGCCAAAGATGTGTTTGGGCTGGACTCTACCTTTCTTAAAAACTACAAAGAGTCACTCATTGGCCCCATTACTAAGGTCACCAACACATCTATTGGTCTCGGGGTGTTTCCAAGGGTATGGAAGTCGGCCATAATAACAGCCGTCTTTAAATCAGGCGACAGTGCTCACGTGAGTAACTACAGGCCCATTAGTATACTACCTGTGGTGTCAAAGGTTGTTGAAAAGTGTGTAGCAGAACTGATTGCCCACCTCAACAACAGCCCCTTCACATTACACTCCATGCAGTTTGGCTTCAGAGCGAAACACTCCACTGAAACGGCAAACAAAAATCCAACACAAAACAAGCTACCTAAATATGATTCCCAATCAGAGACAATGACTAACACCTGCCTCTGATTGAGAACCATATCAGGCCAAACATAGAAACGGAAAAACTAGACACATAACATAGAATGCCCACTCAGCTCACATCCTGACCAACACTAAAACAAAGAAAACACAAAAGAGCTATGGTCAGAACTTGACAGAGGGCAACATGCTGCGGAGACAGATGTTTATGTGTCAGGGGAGAAGCTCCAGGTGGTATCTGATTTGAAGTACCTTGGCATCATACTTGATTCCAAACTCTCTTTTAAAAAGCATGTGAAAAAGGTTATTCAAATCACCAAATTCAACCTAGCTAATTTCCAATTTATATGAAATTGTTTGACTACAGAGGTATAAAAAATGTATTTCAAATCTATGATACTCCCCCACTTAACATACTGCTTGACTAGTTAGGCCCAAGCTTGCTGTACAACATTAAGACCTATTCAGTCTGTCTACAAACAGGTTCTCAAAGTGCTTGATAGGAAGCCCAATAGCCATCATCACTGTTACATCTTCAGAAAGCATGAGCTCCTGAGTTGGGAAAATCTTGTGCAATACACCAATGCATGTCTTGTATTCAAGATCCTAAATGGCCTGGCTCCCCCTCCACTCAGTATTTTTGTTAAACAGAAAACCCAAACATATGGCAGCAGATCCACAAGGTCTGCCATGAGAGGTGACTGTATAGTTCCCTAGTTCCCTTCCCTCCTTTAGTAAATCAATTTTCTCTGTGAGAGCTTCCCATGTCTGGAATACACTGCCATCAGACACACATAACTGCACCACATATCACACTTTCACAAAATGCTTGAAGACATGGCTAAATCAGATCAGATTTGTGAACATGGCCCCAGGCTGTGTGTTGCCGCTTTTCACGTTGTCTGTTGTCTGTAGCTTGTGAGGTATGGAAACACTTTGTTGCTTTTATGAATTTTGTCTTGCTGCTTTTTGTTCTATGTTGCTCTGTCTGTATGATACGTCTTGCTTGTCCTATGTTTTGCTTGTCCTATGTTGCTGTTGTCTATATTGTAATTGTTTTTAATAACCTGCCCAGGGACTGCGGTTGAAAATGAGCCGGCTGGCTAAAACCGACACTTTTACTGAAACGTTGATTAATGTGCACTGTCCCTGTAAAAATAAAATAAACTCAAACTCAAGATTTTGTTGTAGGTAGAACGCATCAGAGTAGGATTCTATTGCATTGACACGCTTGACTCAGCCCATACTCTACACAGACTTGAGGCATAACCAATCAGAGCTGGAGTAGGCCTATCTGTGCCTATCACTTTAAACTGGACTATGTTTACAGCATGAGCGGACTAGGTTTACGGCATGACATTGTTTTGAGATTAAAGAGAGAGCTGCATGTAGCCATGTGTGCGCATTTGTTCATATCCTTTGCTAGTTAGTGAGTTATTAGCCCAGTTATAGATCATTTGTAGTCAGCAATGGCGGAGTGATTGCTTCCTATAAGAACACAAAACATTTCTAGACATCTTTGAAAAGTGAGTCAAGTAAACTGTATTTTTTTTTTTGTCTTAAAGGGGCAGTGTTGTATTTTGAGACAGACTTGAATAAGCTAAGTAGCCAGTAGGCAGAACGTAGCATAATCTGTCTGATTCTCTGTAATAATGGTATGGGAATAATAACGCATTTTATTTTGTAAAGTGGTTTCTTTACAGTCACTTCCTTGTCTGAAGGACAAGTGGATAAACAGGTTAATGTCAAGTCCTGCATGTTTTTTTTTCTTCCAAAATTCTCATGGAATGCAAGCATACCTTGAACAAACACACATACCTTGAACAAACACACATACCTTGAACAAACACACATACCTTGAACAAACACACATACCTTGAACAAACACACATACCTTGAACAAACACACATACCTTGAACAAACACACATACCTTGAACTGTAGGCTGAATGATGGAGCAGCTCTTTCCATGTTAAAATGCTATGGGATGCATTTTTCTCCATTGCTTTTGATGGTAGGCCCCTCTGGTAGGCCTTCATTACGATTAAATAGCTACAGTAGCCTACTTAGCCACTGTTATAAACTGTAAGTTAAAGTGGGTACAGCCTCAGTGTTACCAGTAAACGTGCGCACGGAACTTTCACAACATTCAAGCGTGTGCTCAAGTTTGCGCTCAGCAGACCTGAAATTAGCTCAGTGATAAAATTAGAGGGAACGTTACTTATAACCTGTAATCCAACTGCACATAGGAACTTAGGTGCATCTAATATATGACGAAAACTCCCTATCGTTTTAATATGACCTGTGGCAATTATTTTATTCTTTGATTTGTGTTCAACAAAGACAAAGTCACCTGACCATTACACTTTGACCCCTGTATCACCAGTGGATGCGTGCCCGCTGGACGTCAGACCCGTGCTATGCCTTCTACGGGGTGGACGGCTCCGACTGCTCCTTCCTCATCTACCTGAGCGAGGTGGAGTGGTTCTGCCCCCCTCTGGCCTGGAGGAACCACAGCAGCCCCCCCACCGTCCATACACATACACGCCAGACAGCCACCACCAAGAGACAGGTGAGGCACACACACAGAACCCCTCCCACCGTCCATACACACACACAGTCACCGAACAACCACCATCAAGAGACTGGGAAGAGGGACACACACGCAAAGGAAGACGCATACACTCACAAAAGCAGATGCCCGTATACGCACGAGCCCTGCTAAGAGACGCGTGGCTAAAGCTGACATGTTTAAGCACTTACACGCACTAATTCACACTCAAAAGAGCACAGCCAATAGACAAATGGATCTTCATACTTACACTGTATAAGCTTGAATGGTAGATATGAAAACACATTTTAATGAACGCACGCCTGCCTTCTCTGCTAATGGTTTTACTGTGTTCATCTCTCTCCTCCATCTCCTCCCTCTGCTCCCTCTCCTCCCTCTACTACCTCTCTTCCCTCCATCTCTCTCCTCCATCTCCTCCCTCTGCTCCCTCTCTTCCCACTCCTCCATCTGCTCTCTCTCTTCCCTCCATCTCTCTCTTCCCTCCATCTCTCTCTTCCCTCTCCTCCGTCTCCTCCCTCTCCTCCCTCTCTCGTTGTACTGCTGTAGAGCAATCTCCACACGCTGCACAAATTAACTCTTTACACTTAAACATACAGCTCAGTGCCTGACACTATTTGCGGAACGGTGTTCAAGGCTGAGTCAATAGGGGCTGCACAGTCCCTGCACAGCTATTAACCAGGTTCAGAGATACCTACACACAGAGAGATCCCTGAACACAAGGTGTGTGTGTGTCTTTCTGTGTGTGTGAGTGTGAATGCTGGATGTGTTTGTGTGAATTGTCTGCTGTACTTTAGTATTGAAGAGCTTTATTAGTGTTTGGCAACATTTCTAATTACAGCAGTGATTCTGTTAGCCAGATAATCTAGGCCATTTATAGCAGGGTCTTTGAGTGAGCACACAGGTGTGTGTGTGTGTGTGTGTGTGTGTGTGTGCGTGTGTGCGTGTGTGTGCGTGTATGTGTGTGTGTGTGGGGGGGGGGGTGCGTGCGTGCATGCGTCATGTGTGTGTGTTTGCATATGCGTGCGTGTGATAGAGAGAGAGAGAGACTTGCAGACGACACAGTCAGAGCCATTTAACTAGCACAGGTTCCTCTAGAGACTTGGCTTGCAGTACTATCTCCCCAGAGAACACAGGCTGCACACACTCCTCCGAACTACTGTGTTCCTATGGCAGAAGGGGATGTGGGAGAGGAGCCTGTGTGGGTAGCTATCATGTAATGCCATATTCAGTATACCTGTAGGCTCGCTCCCATTGACCTCCTCTCTTGTCATCCTCCCTCCCACACTCGCTCCGTCTCTCACCCTCATTTTGTGTCTTTCTTCACTACTTACACGCTCTCTGCATCTTTGTACAGATGTAGGCTTTTATTGTTTGGGATCTTAGATCATATAATGTTTTTAAAGATCAAACTGGGGGGGGGGATTAACCTCTGTGTCTGTCTCTCCCTCTCCCTCCCCCTCCCTATAGGCTGCGTTCCGTACAGACCTGTCATCTCTGCTGGACCTGGTTGGCACGGGGAAAGAGTCACTGAGCTTCATGAAGCGCCGCATGAGGAGGCTGGCGTCACAGTGGGGCACGGCCGCCCAGCGCCTCCACGCCAAGCTGCGCCAACGCTGGAGGGAACAGAAGAAGGTAGAGATGAGAGGGAGAGAGAGGGAGAGAGAGGGAGAGAGAGGGAGGGAGAGGAAGAAAGAGGGAGAGAGAGAGAGTGGTGTAGAGAGGTAGAGCGAGAGGGAGAGCGAGGGAGGGAGAGGAAGAAAGAGGGAGCGAGAGAGAGAGAGGGGTGTAGAGGTAGAGAGAGAGGTAGAGAGAGAGATGGGTAGAGAGGTAGAGTTGAGAGAGGTAAGGTTAAGAAAGGTTAGGGTTGAGAGAGGTAGGGTTGAGAAAGGTTAGGTTTGAGAGAGAGTTGAGAGTTTCAAATAACCTTTATTGGGTCTGGGAACCCACAAAACGACAAACACTCAAGCAAAACCATGGTTACACATCAATTACAAACACAACACCAAATCTAACCTCCACAGTAACTAAACATCACAGCCTCTGAATACCCCATACTCATAAACAGAGTTGTTAACCAATGTTGTTAACCATTTTGTAATCGGCAAACTCAGCCCTCAGTCTCGCTGCATCATCCCCTCCAACATTCCCACCCCATCTACAGACCCCTGCCCACGAATACTGTTCTTTCAAGTCTTCCATAGTGCTAATTTAGCTGCCCCCTGACACAACATTAAGCAAGAGAACGACACCCCTTCGACTAAACCTGTACTTTGGCCCAAATATGAACTGTTGGGAAGAGAAAAATCTCTCCCAGAGCTGAGAACCAGCTAGTGATCAGGCCAATCATCCCGACCAACCGGGGACACTGTAAAAACAGCCAAAGATTCCGACTCGGCACAGAATGGACACCCCTCCCCAACAGTAGGATCCAGGTGTACCAGATGCACATTGGTGGCTATGTATTATCCTCCATTGGAGGTCAGCTGTCCCCTTTTCAATAGGCAGTTTGTATAAAGACCGCCAACAGCCTTGTGAGGAGGCACCTGGACAAAATACACCCGCCCACCTCGTCGATTTTACCCCTCCAGGGAAGAAGCACGGCACACTTTCACGCCGATTTTCTTTCCCAACGCCTTGAACTGTCGCCAGCTCTGGGGTATCGAGGGAAAGCAGCATCCCCACGTCCTCCTCTAATGCCCCTGCCGCAGCACTAACAGTCAGCACAGGGAACACATAACCCAGACCCTCCGTCCATCGATCAGAATTGGAAGTGTCAGTCACATACTGCCGATGACGTACTGGCAAGGAGTCGGCGGACCTCAGCGACGACCTTCCTCAGTAGGCCGAGATGATCGGATCCCCGCTCTTTCTCCCAGCTCCTCCAGCGATCTGCTCCTGCTCCGCATCAGATGACCCAGCTTGGTTCACCCCACACTTAACAGGCATGAACGTAGGCTGGCTGAACCCAGAGCACGGGACTGGATGGCAGTGTTGTAAATAAAAGAGGCTCTTCAAAAAGCCACATCACTGGTGGCGTGCCGCCTTACGGGACTGAGCAAAAACTCTCCAAGTCTGCATAACAGACTGATAAGCCAGTCAGGCCAGACAAATCACCCCCTTCTAGCTTTAAGAGGAAAATATGTTTGTCTAAGACGCCCGCTCTCCTCATCAATGTATAGGCTGTGTCGACCCAGCTAGAACCATCACTGTACAACAGTCTCCGGGCTGATTGAAACCGGAAAGCCCTCTGAAGCAGAGCCCCCCACCGGTGGCTGTAAAATCATTAGTCTGTGCCACAGGCTAGAGGCAGCTAGATTATTGGCTACCAGCACCCTTCCCCTATAAGACAGCTGGGGTAGCAGCCATTTCCACCTTGACAATCTGGCACACACTTTCTCCAATACACCCTCCCAGTTATTTTTCTGAGAGACATCGGAGCCTAGAAAAAAAACAGCCTTCATCCCATCTCTGCCCCACTGAAGCCCCCCTGGTAACCATGGAGTGGACCCTATCTGAAGCTGACCTGCCCACAACGCTCTTACCCCAATTGACTCTAGCTGAGGAGGCCCCCTCATACACCTTTAAAGCGTTTGAGAGAACCTTAACATCCTGTAATTAAAAAACTGTCAGGTCATCTGCATACGCAGACAGTGCTATCGTGGGACCCTTCATTACTCCTGGTACAGAGAAACCAGTAAGCCTCGCTCTTACAAAACAAAGCACTGGTTCAATTGTCAGACAATATAACTGTCCTGAAATTGGGCATCCTTGCCTGATACTAATTTGGACGGGGATGGGGCAACTCCCCCCCCCCCCCCCCCCCCCCCCCCCCAGCATAAAGTCATCCAAGACAAAATAATCCCCAAACCCAAAAGGCTTTCATTGTTTTGAACAAGTACTGGTGGTCCACACGGTCAAAAGCCGTCTAAAACATCTCTTATTCGAAGCAAGTTATCCACAATAGAGCGGTCAGGTACACAGTAAGACTGGTCCTTGTGGACCAACAGCCCCAGATATTCTTTCAACCTGTTACAATGAAAGCACAGCATGTTGACAGGATACAGAACCCTCATGGAAAGATTCACAAACCACTTCATAACCCCCCCCCCCACCCCCAATATACCCCCAAAAGTGCTTATAGAACTCAGATGGTAAACCATCGATGCCAGGGGCTCGGCCTGATGGGAGCTGCATAACTGCTGTGGACAGCTCCTGCAGAGTAATGTCAGAGTCCAAAGCAACTCTCTGCTCAGGTCCCAATTGAGGAAGTCCATGTAACAACTGTTCAGTACACAGAGAGTCACAATCCTCCGCCTTATAGAGGGCAGAGTAGAAATCCACGGCATGTTGGCGCATTTCACTGTCATCCGTGGTCACCTTCCCATCAGGGAGACGAAGGCAGACCATCTGTTTGTGTTGCAATGTCGACTGTCCTACTCTAGGTTTTTTTTTTTAAGCGCTAGAAGCATCCATATCCTTGAGGGTAGCAAAGCGAGACCTAATCAAGACACCCTTCACTCTTTCATGGAGAATCGACCTCAGTTCATGTCTCTTGTCCTGTAAGGTCATTAGTCCGGGGTCGTTCTGAGTGAGCAACTTCAATTCAACTGATTTGATGTCCTGTTCAAGGCCCCTTATAGTCTCTTTAACTTCAATACGAGAGAGAGCAGTATACTGTTGATAAAACACACGTAATGTATTTGGTTCTTCCCAACTTCCCACCATTGTCTCAAGGACTCAAAATTCTCAATTTTTCCCAAAAACAACAAAAACTTTTCACAAAACATGACATCATGTAACAATTTAACATTAAAATACCAGTAAGGTGATGACCTTCGTGGACAAGTGAATATCAACAGTAACATTATGGTGATCAGAGAAACCCACAGGAGTAATGTCACACCTTCCAACCCTACTACAGTAGTGATCAGATACATACAACCTGTCTCCTCCACTACCTGGGAGACTAGCCACACCTGAACGCCCTCAAGTACCCCATTACTCGTAGTGGGCATCTCCTCCACTACCTGGGAGACTAGCTCCACATGAATCCCCTCCTGTTGTAACAGAATTCCTCTTCTTCAGAGGAGGAGCAGCAAGGATCAGACCAATGTGCAGCGTGGTAAGTGTCCATAATGATATATTTAATAAATCAACAGAACACTGAACAAAAGTACAAACAAACAACCGTAACAGTCCCGTATGGTGAAAACACTAACACAGGATACAACCACCCACAAAACACAATAGAAAACAGGCTACCTAAATATGGCTCCCAATCAGAGACAACGACTGACACCTGCATCTGATTGAGGACCATACTTGGCCAAACACATAGAAATATAACAACAGAACAAAACATAGAATGCCCACCCCAACTCACGCCCTGACCAACTAAAATAAAGACATAAAAAAGGAACTAAGGTCAGAACGTGACACCTGTCACTCGTCACTCGTACTGGACATCTCCTCACGAGTCTGAGGAAATGGCTCCCCAGATCCGTCCTTACCTACTACAACAATATTTTTCTGCTGTATAACAGACGCTATGTTCCCCTCTGGTACAAGCTGCAACTCCGTACCCTCAACACAGACAACGTGTTCCTCAGCAACAGGTGCTTGTGACTGCTCTACCACTGTCGACCCACCTCTCCCTACATCAGTGGGCCCAGGCGTTACGAGGACCACCCGCGCCCCTCCCTCGGCCTTCTCCCTTTTCGGGCAAGCATGTCTCTTATAGCCAACATCCCCACACTCAAAACACCGTTGACTGCCCGTACTAGCATTAGCCATATACAGTCTGTTGTCATACGTGACTTTAAACGACAACTCCAAAGTCTGCTCCGGTGAGTCCAAAAACATAAACACCTGTCGCCGAAACGACATGACCTGTTTCAGAGCCGGGTGTTTGCAACCCAACGGGAAAATCTTAATTGAGCTCGCAAACTTCCCAAAAACACAATAACTCGCGCTCCAATAGCTCATTGGGAATAAACGCCGGTACATTTGAAACTCCTCCACAGTGACAGTAGCTTCAGGAACACACCTAAAGCTGTGCCGAAGTGACAGGGACGGAGTCCCCATGTGGGTCGCCATCCCCGCCAAAGCCAGGGCCATTTCCACAAGAGAAACAATATACTTATTAATTCTACCACGACAAATAAATTAAATAAATAATCACCTTAATCATGCATAGAAAAAGGAAAAACACCAGGAAAAGGAAAACAAGAAGGAAAACATCAGGCGACCTAAACTCCAGACAACACTCGCACTCGCTCATACAATTCCCAGCATGCACCAAACACTCCCAGCATGCAGAGAGAGAGTGGTAGAGAAGGGGAGAGGTAAAGTAGAGAGAGAGAGGTACAGTAGAGAGAGAAAGAGGTAGAGAGAGAGGTACAGTAGAGAGAGAGGTACAGTAGAGAGAGAGGTACAGTAGAGAGAGAAAGAGGTAGAGAGAGGTACAGTAGAGAGAGAGGTAGAGAGAGAGAGGTACAGTAGAGAGAGAGAGAGAGGTACAGTAGAGAGAGAAAGAGGTAGAGAGAGAGGGGGGCACAGTAGAGAGAGAAAGAGGTAGAGAGAGAGAGGTACAGTAGAGAGAGAGAGGTAGAGGGAGAGAAAGAGGTAGAGAGGAAGGTACAGTAGAGAGAGAAAGAGGTAGAGAGAGAGAGGTACAGTAGAGAGAGAAAGAGGTAGAGAGAGAAAGAGGTAGAGAGAGAGGTACGGTAGAGAGAGAGAGAGAGAGGTAGAGAGAGGTAGAGAGAGAGAAAGAGGTAGAGAGAGAGAGAGAGGTACAGTAGAGAGAGAGAGGTACAGTAGAGAGAGAGAGGTAGAGAAGGGGTGGTTATGTTATTGCAATATCTTATATTGTTATATCTTGTTATGTTATTGCAATATCTTATATTGTTATATCTTGTTATGTTATTGCAATTGCTCGTTGCCACATTCAGTCAGGGAATTCAGTGATATTCAGGTTTTGCAGATGAAAGAAGGTACAGAAAGAAGGTACATGAAAGAAAGAGTGAAAGTGAGTTCTCCCTTCCCCTTCCCCGTGTCGACACCTTCAATGAATGCAGTTTGTTCTACTATTGTGTCATGCACACTCAGCAACATGATTAAGTAAAGAGTGAAGGGAAACGAAACGGGAGCGAGAGGGAGGACCGGAGGACTCGAAAGATGGAGCGAACGAGGGGCCATAAAAGAACAGGCCCTCCTCCTTCACTCCTCACATCTGTCTCTGCCCGTTTCTCTCGCTCAAATAAGCCGACAGGCCTCAAATAGGCGTCCGTCCACACAGATCCTCCACAGTATTGATTGTCGGAGTCGTCTTGTGCCTCAAACGCATGAAATGGATTTGTTATTTTAGATCTGTCCCCTCCTTATCTCTCTGGCTGTGTGATACTGTGCAATCTCTACACCAGATGTTTCAGTGCCATGACGGCAGTTTTAGTGCTCTGGCCCAAAGCTGTTCATCGTGACGTAATTGGTAGACAGAGGCTGTTGTGTGCGCTGATTAATACTGATAGGGGATCAGTGTACAGCCCCGTGATGGAGTGCTTAATATGTGTATAATATCTGATCTCAGATCAGGTGTTGACGGTCATTATCTGGCATGCCTGTGTGTCTACCCCCACCAGTAGACGACGTGTCAGGAACGAAGTAATTACAACAGGTGGGAGAAAAGCAGTCTGCCGCCGTTTAACTCTGACCCCCTTGTGCTTCCTATCTGTTCCTCGATCCTGCTCTTCCTCCCTCTCCGCCTCTGTCTCCGACTCCTCTCCACTGATGCAATCCCGACTTAGTATTCCTCTCCGGTTCACTTTTTTAACCTTCCAATATGCTCTGGGGATGAAATTCTGTTTCCCTTGATTGAGTTTGTTTGGGTTTGTTTATTTGCGTATGCTCCCGGAAAAGGAATAACTTCATGGAGCCGGAGAGAGAGAGAGAGAGAGAATGGGAGCACGGGAGAGAGATAGGGATTGCGATAGGGAGAGGGAAGGAGAGCGAGACAAAGGGAGAGGGAGGGAGAGAGAGAGACAAAGGGAGAGGGAAGGAGAGAGACATAAGCGAGAGAGAATAACCATTATTTCACCTGGCAGTGGCAGAAACAGGGACAGGGAAGGGATCCCAGGAGAGCTTGGCATAGAGGAGTCTTTTGTGTGTATGTGTCTGTGTACCGTTTTACATTTTCTACAATATATGCCACTCAACAGAGACTGTTATCCAGAGAGACGTACAGTGCAGTGAGTGCATATTCAGTGCACTTGTTTCTAGTTCGTGTATGTGATCCCTGAGGGAATTGAACCCACCACCTTTGGAAAGAGTGGAGTTTCAAAAAGTTCCATTCCTGCTCTGTCGAACCTCTAGACCGTGTGTGTGTGTGTGTGTGTGTGTGTGTGTACGTGTTGAACTATTTTTTATGGGGACCAGAAGTCCCCTCAAGAATAGTTAAACACGTCCACACACAATATATGCCACTCAACAGAGGCTGTTATCCAAAGAGACTTACAGTGGCTATTCAGTGTGTGTGAGAGAGAGAGAGAGCGTGTGTGTGTTAGAGAGAGAGAGCGTGTGCGTGTTAGAGAGAGAGCGTGTGTGTGTGAGAGAGAGAGAGCGTGTGTGTGTGAGAGAGAGAGAGCGTGTGTGTGTGAGAGCGAGAGAGCGTGTGTGTGTGAGAGTGAGAGAGTGTGTGTGTGTGAGAGCGTGTGTGTGTGAGAGCGAGAGAGCGTGTGTGTGTGTGAGAGCGAGAGAGCGTGTGTGTGTGTGAGAGCGAGAGAGCGTGTGTGTGTGAGAGCGAGAGAGCGTGTGTGTGTGAGAGCGTGTGTGTGTGAGAGCGAGAGAGCGTGTGTGTGTGTGTGAGAGCGAGAGAGCGTGTGTGTGTGTGAGAGCGAGAGAGCGTGTGTGTGTGTGAGAGCGAGAGAGCATGTGTGTGTGTGAGAGCGAGAGAGCGTGTGTGTGTGTGAGAGCGAGAGAGCGTGTGTGTGAGAGCGTGTGTGTGTGAGAGCGAGAGAGCGTGTGTGTGTGAGAGCGAGAGAGCGTGTGTGTGTGTGAGAGCGAGAGAGCGTGTGTGTGTGAGAGCGAGAGAGCGTGTGTGTGTGAGAGCGTGTGTGTGTGAGAGCGAGAGAGCGTGTGTGTGTGTGAGAGCGAGAGAGCGTGTGTGTGTGTGAGAGCGAGAGAGCGTGTGTGTGAGAGCGTGTGTGTGTGAGAGCGTGTGTGTGTGAGAGCGAGAGAGCGTGTGTGTGTGTGAGAGCGAGAGAGTGTGTGTGTGTGTGAGAGCGAGAGAGCGTGTGTGTGTGTGAGAGTGTGTGTGTGTGAGAGCGAGAGAGCGTGTGTGTGTGTGTGAGAGCAAAAGAGCGTGTGTGTGTGTGAGAGCGAGAGAGCGTGTGCATGGGTATTAGAGAAACCCCGACGGACTGACTTACTGTGGGACACCCCAAAGGCCTCCTAATGAATTTCAATCATTTCCCTGTCCAGTCAGTTTGAACCTTTCCTGACAGCTGTATAACACCTGAGTCGTCGTAACCTAGTCCTTTAAACTAGAACATCGCCGAGGCGAACTGCAGCAACCCCTTATCATGGATGACAATGACTTACTTTTACGCAGAGTTTTAGTCTGGAAGTGGTCTGAGTTGAAAGAAGGAACTCAACCACGTCCACCAGCATTTCCCACAACACACCCTGTTCTGTTGCACTGAACTACTCAAACACCGAAGCAGAGTTCAACACTGAGCGCGGGAATCAAGTATTTGTGGATAGAGAGACAGAGCGTTGAAGCTCAAAAGCAAGTGAGAAACAAACTGAATAGAAAGGGGTTTTTAACGATGGAGGAATGGGAATCTCTGCCACGCAGTCGCAGCCTGAGCAGCGCTCTTAGAACATTTTTATTTATTTTATTTTATTTCACCTTTATTTAACCAGGTAGGCAAGTTGAGAACAAGTTCTCATTTACAATTGCGGCCTGGCCAAGATAAAGCAAAGCAGTTCGACACATACAACAACACAGAGTTACACATGGAGTAAAACAAACATACAGTCAATAATAAAGTATAAACAAGTCTATATACAATGTGAGCAAATGAGGTGAGAAGGGAGGTAAAGGCAAAAAAGGCCTTGGTGGCAAGGTAAATACAATATAGCAAGTAAAACACTGGAATGGTAGATTTGCAGTGGAAGAATGTGCAAAGTAGAAATAAAAATAATGGGGTGCAAAGGAGCAAAATAAATAAATACAGTAGGGGGAGAGGTAGTTGTTTGGGCTAAATTATAGATGGGCTATGTACAGGTGCAGTAATCTGTGAGCTGCTCTGACAGCTGGTGCTTAAAGCTAGTGAGGGAGATAAGTGTTTCCAGTTTCAGAGATTTTTGTAGTTCGTTCCAGTCATTGGCAGCAGAGAACTGGAAAGAGAGGCGGCCAAAGAAAGAATTGGTTTTGGGGGTGACTAGAGAGATATACCTGCTGGAGCGCGTGCTACAGGTGGGAGATGCTATGGTGACCAGCGAGCTGAGATAAGGGGGGACTTTACCTAGCAGGGTCTTGTAGATGACATGGAGCCAGTGGGTTTGGCGACGAGTATGAAGCGAGGGCCAGCCAACGAGAGCGTACAGGTCGCAATGGTGGGTAGTATATGGGGCTTTGGTGACAAAACGGATTGCACTGTGATAGACTGCATCCAATTTGTTGAGTAGGGTATTGGAGGCTATTTTGTAAATTACATCGCCAAAGTCGAGGATTGGTAGGATGGTCAGTTTTACAAGGGTATGTTTGGCAGCATGAGTGAAGGATGCTTTGTTGCGAAATAGGAAGCCAATTCTAGATTTAACTTTGGATTGGAGATGTTTGATATGGGTCTGGAAGGAGAGTTTACAGTCTAACCAGACATCTAAGTATTTGTAGTTGTCCACGTATTCTAAGTCAGAGCCGTCCAGAGTAGTGATGTTGGACAGGCGGGTAGGTGCAGGTAGCGATCGGTTGAAGAGCATGCATTTAGTTTTACTTGTATTTAAGAGCAATTGGAGGCCACGGAAGGAGAGTTGTATGGCATTGAAGCTTGCCTGGAGGGTTGTTAACACAGTGTCCAAAGAAGGGCCAGAAGTATACAGAATGGTGTCGTCTGCGTAGAGGTGGATCAGAGACTCACCAGCAGCAAGAGCGACCTCATTGATGTATACAGAGAAGAGAGTCGGTCCAAGAATTGAACCCTGTGGCACCCCCATAGAGACTGCCAGAGGTCCGGACAACAGACCCTCCGATTTGACACACTGAACTCTATCAGAGAAGTAGTTGGTGAACCAGGCGAGGCAATCATTTGAGAAACCAAGGCTGTTGAGTCTGCCGATGAGGATGTGGTGATTGACAGAGTCGAAAGCCTTGGCCAGATCAATGAATACGGCTGCACAGTAATGTTTCTTATCGATGGCGGTTAAGATATCGTTTAGGACCTTGAGCGTGGCTGAGGTGCACCCATGACCAGCTCTGAAACCAGATTGCATAGCAGAGAAGGTATGGTGAGATTCAAAATGGTCGGTAATCTGTTTGTTGACTTGGCTTTCGAAGACCTTAGAAAGGCATGGTAGGATAGATATAGGTCTGTAGCAGTTTGGGTCAAGAGTGTCCCCCCCCTTTGAAGAGGGGGATGACCGCAGCTGCTTTCCAATCTTTGGGAATCTCAGACGACACGAAAGAGAGGTTGAACAGGCTAGTAATAGGGGTGGCAACAATTTCGGCAGATAATTTTAGAAAGAAAGGGTCCAGATTGTCTAGCCCGGCTGATTTGTAGGGGTCCAGATTTTGCAGCTCTTTCAGAACATCAGCTGAATGGATTTGGGAGAAGGAGAAATGGGGAAGGCTTGGGCGAGTTGCTGTTGGGGGTGCAGTGCTGTTGACAGGGGTAGGAGTAGCCAGGTGGAAAGCATGGCCAGCAGTAGAAAAATGCTTATTGAAATTTTCAATTATGGTGGATTTATCAGTGGTGACAGTGTTTCCTATCTTCAGTGCAGTGGGCAGCTGGGAGGAGGTGTTCTTATTCTCCATGGACTTTACAGTGTCCCAGAACTTTTTTGAGTTAGTGTTGCAAGAAGCAAATTTCTGCTTGAAAAAGCTAGCCTTGGCTTTTCTAACTGCCTGTGTATAATGGTTTCTAGCTTCCCTGAACAGCTGCATATCACGGGGGCTGTTCGATGCTAATGCAGAACGCCATAGGATGTTTTTGTGTTGGTTAAGGGCAGTCAGGTCTGGGGAGAACCAAGGGCTATATCTGTTCCTGGTTCTAAATTTCTTGAATGGGGCATGTTTATTTAAGATGGTTAGGAAGGCATTTTTAAAAAATATCCAGGCATCCTCTACTGACGGGATGAGGTCAATATCCTTCCAGGATACCCCGGCCAGGTCGATTAGAAAGGCCTGCTCGCTGAAGTGTTTCAGGGAGCGTTTTACAGTGATGAGAGGAGGTCGTTTGACCGCTGACCCATTACGGATGCAGGCAATGAGGCAGTGATCGCTGAGATCTTGGTTGAAGACAGCAGAGGTGTATTTAGAGGGGAAGTTGGTTAGGATGATATCTATGAGGGTGCCCATGTTTAAGGCTTTGGGGAGGTACCTGGTAGGTTCATTGATAATTTGTGTGAGATTGAGGGCATCAAGTTTAGATTGTAGGATGGCTGGGGTGTTAAGCATGTTCCAGTTTAGGTCGCCTAGCAGCACGAGCTCTGAAGATAGATGGGGGGCAATCAGTTCACATATGGTGTCCAGAGCACAGCTGGGGGCAGAGGGTGGTCTATAGCAGGCGGCAACGGTGAGAGACTTGTTTTTAGAGAGGTGGATTTTTAAAAGTAGAAGTTCAAATTGTTTGGGTACAGACCTGGATAGTAGGACAGAACTCTGCAGGCTATCTTTGCAGTAGATTGCAACACCGCCCCCTTTGGCAGTTCTATCTTGTCTGAAAATGTTGTAGTTTGGAATTAAAATGTCTGAATTTTTGGTGGTCTTCCTAAGCCAGGATTCAGACACAGCTAGAACATCCGGGTTGGCAGAGTGTGCTAAAGCAGTGAATAGAACAAACTTAGGGAGGAGGCTTCTAATGTTAACATGCATGAAACCAAGGCTATTACGGTTACAGAAGTCGTCAAAAGAGAGCGCCTGGGGAATAGGAGTGGAGCTAGGCACTGCAGGGCCTGGATTCACCTCTACATCGCCAGAGGAACATAGAAGGAGTAGAATAAGGGTGCGACTAAAAGCAATAAGAATTGGTCGTCTAGAACGTCTGGAACAGAGAGTAAAAGGAGGTTTCTGGGGGCGATAAAATAGCATCAAGGTATAATGTACAGACAAAGGTAAGGTAGGATGTGAATACAGTGGAGGTAAACCTAGGTATTGAGTGATGAAGAGAGAGATATTGTCTCTAGAAACATCATTGAAACCAGGAGATGTCATTGCATGTGTGGGTGGTGGAACTAATAGGTTGGATAAGGTATAGTGAGCAGGACTAGAGGCTCTACAGTGAAATAAGCCAATAAACACTAACCAGAACAGCAATGGACAAGACATATTGACATTAAGGAGAGGCATGCTTAGTCGAGTGATCAAAAGGGTCCAGTGAGTGGAGAGGTTGGTTGAGGGTCACGGCGATTTAGACAGCTAGCCAAGCCAACCGGTAGCAAGCTAGCATAGGATGGAGTCTGTTGTTAGCCACCTCTTGCGTTCGGTCAGTAGATTAGTGGGGTTCCGTGAGGTAGAGGGGATTAATCCAAATCACACAACAACAACAAAAATAAGAACAATAGATATAGTTATAGAGGCCCGAGAAGAAAACATAATAATAAGAAAAATAAATAAATTGTCCGATTGTCTATTCAGATAGCAGCCGGTAAGACAGCTAACGGTTAGCGGGCCGCAGATGGGCGTTCAGGTAACGTCGCGACAGAGGAGCCAGCCGGATCTCCTTCAGGTAGATAACGTCGGCAGTCCAGTTGTGAAGGCCCGGTGGGGCTCCGCGTAGGCAGTGAAACGGGTCCGGATAGGTGACTGCAGCCCAGGAGTGAATGATGGAACTCAGGAGTGATTGACGGAGCTGGCTAGCACCGGAACAATCGATGTTTGCTCCGGAATCGACGAAAGCCGACTGTCACACGGATAGCAGCTAGCTAGCTGTGAGATCCGGGTATGAATGTCCAGAGAGCAGTTGAAATCCAGGGACATGGAGAGAAAAATTGGTCCGGTATGTTCCGTTCCGAGCCGCGCTGCGCCGTACAAAACTGGCGATAGATTTTCGAGCTAAAGGATAGCTGATGACCACAAACCGTGGTTAGCTGAATACTAACGATTTGCCAGTAAAGAAGCTAACTAGCTTCTGATTAGCTTCTGGATTAGCTTCTGGGCTAGCTCCTGGCTAGCTTCTGGCTAGTTTCTGGCTAGCTTCTTGGAGTTTCTGGCTAGCTTCTTGGAGGATTACAGATCTGAGGTAAATAATAATTTTTTATAAATATAAATTGGTGAGGCTGGTTGCAGGAGAGTGTTTAGAAGATGAGTTGATGGAAAATAAAAATAAAATGTGAAAAAAAGTTGTAAATATATATATATACAGGACACGACAAGACGAGGACAAAAGACGTCTGAACTGCTATGCGATCTTGGAGAAGATTTAGACATGACACTATCTAGAACCTAAAGGCTTCTTCGGCTGTCCCCACCCTTTGAAGAACCCTTGTTGGTTCCAGGTAGAACCATTATGGCTCCAAGTAGAACCGTTTTGGGTTCCATCCAACCGCGTCCAACGAGTGTTCTACCTGGAACAAAGAAGTGTTCCACCTGGAACTTAAAATGGTTCTCCTATAGGGACAGCCGAAGAACCCTTTCGGAACCCTTTTTCTAAGAGCGTATAGGAGAGCTATGGGAGACCAGCATGAACTGCATTTCTCCCTTCAATTCCAGTTTGATGAGCGGTGTTCACGGCTGAGTCTATGTATGCTGTACTTTACAAAGCAATCCTAGCACTTATATACCCAAGATACAGTTTGCAGCCGTGATGGGACGGGGGTAAAGGGGAGGGTAGAGGCTGTAGTTGGCAGTGCAAGCTTGTATGCCACCCCCCCCGACTCCCCGACCCCCTCACTCAGACATCTGTGCCCTTCGGACTGGCTGGTGGAAGGGCAGTGTGTGGGCACGCAGGTTTGTTAAGAGCACAACAGATACCCGAACACACACGCACCCACACAGGCACGCAAGCGCACACACCTCCCTACACACCATCCTGCTAACGGGCACCAGGTTAAACATTAGTATTCTGCTGGGGTTAGCGATGAGTGGAGCTGAGCACTGGAGACACACCGTATTATAGAGATCTCTTCACTGTTGTGTCTCTTCCAGATCTACCACACACACACACACACACACACTTAAAACACAAAGTTTAGACTCACTCACACACACTTAAAACACAAAGTTTAGAGACACACACACACACACACACTTAAAACACAAAGTTTAGACTAGCACATGATTAGACAGTGACTCAGGCAACACACACACAGGACAGAGAGAGAGGAAAAGGGAGGATGAGAGGGAAAGAGGGGTAGCAGAGGAAGAGAGAGAAAGGAAGAGAGCGGGGGAGCGAAAGGGGGAGAGAGAGAGCGAGAGGAGGGAGAGAGACGAGGGTAAAACAGCCTCCAGGAACTTAATGAGGTGTGCCCCGCTGAGTGGAGAAAGGGCTGTTAATCACACACACACTCTTACACACACACACACACACACCTTCTCGCTCACACACACACAAAGTTTAGACTCAATCCCACACACACACACAAAACACAAAGTTTAGACTCACTCACACACATAAAACACAAAGTTTAGACTCAATCACACACACAAAGTTTAGACTCACTCACACACATAAACTACAAAGTTTAGACTCAATCACTCACACACAAAACAAAGTTTAGACTCACTCACACAAACACACTTAGAACACAAAGTTTACATTCTCACACTGACACACACACTTTCAACACCAGTTCAGACCCTCACACACAGCGACACACACTTCATTTGACACACACGTACCCATATAAACACACATCAAGGTCACAGACTTGTCAGTGATACACGTCGGCCGCAGAGCAGATGCTGTTCCCCTATGTCCTCCCTCTGCAGCTTCACAGATGTCTTATCTTCCTCACACTGCGCTCCACTCCACCACTGTGTGTGTGTGTGTGTGTGTGTGTGTTCAATCTCACTCCAAAGTTCCTATCAGCAATAGACATTCTCTTTGCCATTCCTACAGTCACTTTATCCCTATTTGTAAGGGCGTTCGTCTGTAGGAGGAAGAGAAGCGGACCAAAGCGCAGCGTGGTGGTTATTCATGTTTTAATAAAATCGCTACACATGAACAAACTAACAAAAACAAGAAATGTGAAAACGCAAAACAGTCCTATCCTGTGACACCAAACACAGTGACAGGAACAATCACCCACCACCACACAGTGAAACCCAGGCTACCTAAGTATGATTCTCAATCAGAGACAACTAATGACACCTGCCTCTGATTGAGAACCATACTAGGCCGAAAACATAGAAATGCCCCAAAACATAGAAAAACAAACATAGACTGCCCACCCAACTCACGCCCTGACCATACTAAATAAATACAAAACAACAGAAATAGAGGTCAGAACGTGACAGTACCCCCCCCCAAAGGTGCGGACTCCGGCCGCAAAACCTTGACCTATAGGGGAGGGTCTGGGTGGGCGTCTGTCCGCGGTGGCGGCTCTGGCGCGGGACGCGGACCCCACTTCACCATTGTCTTAGTCCGCCTTATTGTCCGCCTCCCTGGCTTACTCACCATGACCACCCCTCTCAATGACCCCACTGGACAGAGGGGCTGCTCGGGACAGAGGGGCAGCTCGGGACAGAGGTGAAGCAGCTGCTCGGGACAGAGGGACAACTGCTCGGGACAGAGGGGCGATAGCAGCTCGGGACAGAGGGGCGATAGCAGCTCGGGACAGAGGGGCGATAGCAGCTCGGGACAGAGGGGCGATAGCAGCTCGGGACAGAGGGGCGGCAGCTGCTCGGGACAGAGGGGCGACAGCAGCTTGGGACAGAGGGGCGACAGCTGCTCTGGACAGAGGGGCAGCTGCTCGGGCGGCCCCTGGCTGACTGACGGCACTGGCGGCCCCTGGCTTACTTGCGGCCCCTGGCTGACTGGCGGCACTGGCGGCCCCTGGCTTACTGGCGGCCCCTGGCTTACTGGCGGCACTGGCGGCCCCTGGCAGACGGGCGGCACTGGCGGCCCCTGGCAGACGGGCGGCACTGGCGGCTCCTGGCAGACGGGCGGCACTGGCGGCTCCTGGCAGACGGGCGGCACTGGCGGCTCCTGGCTGACGGGCGGCATTGGCGGCTCCTGGCAGACGGGCGGCATTGGCGGCTCCTGGCAGACGGGCGGCACTGGCGGCGCTGGGCAGACGGGCGGCACTGGCGGCGCTGGGCAGACGGGCGGCGCTGGCGGCGCTGGGCAGACGGGCGGCGCTGGCGGCGCTGGGCAGACGGGCGGCGCTGGCGGCGCTGGGCAGACGGGCGGCGCTGGCGGCGCTGGGCAGACGGGCGGCGCTGGCGGCGCTGGGCAGACGGGCGGCGCTGGCGGCGTTGGGCAGACGGGCGGCGCTGGCGGCGCTGGGCAGACGGGCGGCGCTGGCGGCGTTGGGCAGACGGGCGGCGCTGGCGGCGCTGGGCAGACGGGCGGCGCTGGCGGCGCTGGGCAGACGGGCGGCGCTGGCGGCGCTGGGCAGACGGGCGGCGCTGGCGGCGCTGGGCAGACGGGAAGCTCAGATGGCGCTGGGCAGACGGGAAGCTCAGATGGCGCTGGGCAGACGGGAAGCTCAGATGGCGCTGGGCAGACGGGAAGCTCAGATGGCGCTGGGCAGACGGGAAGCTCCGATGGCGCCGGACAGGCGGGAGGCTCCGGCAGTGCTGGACAGGCGAGGCGCACTGTAGGCCTGATGCGTGGTGCTGGCACTGGTGGTACTGGGCCGAGGACACGCACAGGAAGCCTTGTGCGGGGAGCTGCTACCGGAGGGCTGGGGTGTGGAGGTGGTGACGGATAGACCGGGCCGTGAAGGCGTACTGGAGATCTTGAGAGCAGGGCTGGCACTAACCGCCCTGGCTGGATCCTCACCCTAGCCCGGCAGATGTGGGGAGCTGGGATGTAGCGCACCGGGCTAAGCACGCGTACTGGGGACACCGTGCGCACAACTGCATAACACGGTGCCTGACCAGCACCACGCCCGCCACAGTTAGCACTGCTAGGAGCACTGTAGTGCTGAGATGGCACAGGACGTGCAAGGCTAGGGAGATGCACAGGAGGCCTGGTGCGTGAGGCTGGCACAGTCTTCACCAGACCCCTCGCACGCACCTCAGGATGAGTATGGAGAGCTGACCCCGGTGCCATTAAATCCCTGACACGCTCCGTCGGGCGAATGTCGTGCCTCATGCACCAAACCAGCAAGTCCCTCATATCACTCTCCTCCAATTTCCCCATTAACTCCTTCACAGTCTCTGCTTCGCTCACCTCCAACACCAGCTCTGGTTCTGAGCTCCTCCTTGGCTCCTCACGATAAACGGGGAGAGTTGGCTCAGGTCTGACTCCTGACTCTGCCACACTCCCCCTGTGCCCCCCCCCAAGAAATTTTTGGGGGTGACTCTCGGGCTTCCGTCCGCGCCGCCGTGCTTGCTTCTCAGAATGCCGCCTCTCTGCTTTTGCTGCCTCCAGCTCGGCCTTGGGGCGGCAATATTCTCCTGGCTTAGCCCAGGGTCCTTTCCCGTCGAGGATTTCCTCCCATGTCCAGAATTCCTTACTACGTATCTCCTGCAGCCGCTGTTGCTTCTCCTGCTGCTCCTGCTTGTTGACACGCTGCTTGGTCCTGTTGTGGTGGGTGATTCTGTAAGGGCGTTCGTCTGTAGGAGGAAGAGAAGCGGACCAAAGCGCAGCGTGGTGGTTATTCATGTTTTAATAAAATCGCTACACATGAACAAACTAACAAAAACAAGAAATGTGAAAACGCAAAACAGTCCTATCCTGTGACACCAAACACAGTGACAGGAACAATCACCCACCACCACACAGTGAAACCCAGGCTACCTAAGTATGATTCTCAATCAGAGACAACTAATGACACCTGCCTCTGATTGAGAACCATACTAGGCCGAAAACATAGAAATGCCCCAAAACATAGAAAAACAAACATAGACTGCCCACCCAACTCACGCCCTGACCATACTAAATAAATACAAAACAACAGAAATAGAGGTCAGAACGTGACACTATTAGAGACTATGCCAATTATATTGTAGCAGGGACGCTGAGAGTGCAAGATGAGGGGGAAGTTGATTTAACACCATAGAAGGTGAATGTAACGGTTTTCTTCCTGGGAAGGAGAGGAGGACCAAAATGCAGCGTGGTTATTTATAAACAGCTTTAATGAAAGATGAAAACGTGAACACTATACAAAATAAGAAAACGTGGAAAAACCGAAACAGTCCTAACTGGTGCAAAACACAGAGACAGGAACAATCACCCACAAGATACCTAAAGAATATGGCTGCCTAAATATGGTTCCCAGTCAGAGACAACGATAAACACCTGCCTCTGATTGAGAACCACCCTACACAAAACAAGACACATAAATCACCCATGTCACACCCTGGCCTAACCAACATAATAAAGAAAACACAGAATACTAAGGCCAGGCCGTGACAGTGAAGCGGTGTGTGTAGGTGGTAAGATGGTGTGTAAGGGTACAGGGAAGCAGGTAGATGAGGGGGAAGTTGATTTAACACCATAGAAGGTGAAGCGGTGTGTGTAGGTGGTAAGATGGTGTGTAAGAGAACAGGGAAGCAGGTAGATGAGGGGGAAGTTGATTTAACACCATAGAAGGTGAAGCGGTGTGTGTAGGTGGTAGGATGGTGTGTAAGGGTACAAGGAAGCAGGTAGATGAGGGGGAAGTTGATTTAACACCATAGAAGGTGAAGCGGGGTGTGTAGGTGGTAGGATGGTGTGTAAGGGTACAGGGAAGCAGGTAGATGAGGGGGATGTTGATTTAACACCATAGAAGGTGAAGCGGTGTGTGTAGGTGGTAAGATGGTGTGTAAGAGTACAGGGAAGCAGGTAGATGAGTTGAACGCGAGTTGTTCTCTGTTCCTCCACCGTCTGTCTCGTAGGTGTCTTTGCCTCTGGATCCACTGTGGTTCTCTGGTGTCGAGAGTGTTCGTCCTGCTTCGTTCCTTGGGTCCTTTTTTGCTGTTAGACTGAGACACAGACGCAATGGACGCACAAATGTTCACACGTACGTGTGCCCACAAACACAGACCCTCTGTGAGTGGCAGAAGTCCACTGTATAAACAGATACCTCCATATACATGTTCAGACTCCCTCCTTAGGGGGGGTCACAGGGGTGAGATAACTGTGTCTCTGTGTGGGTATGCGTGTTCAGACTCCTTAGGGGGGGTCACAGGGGTGAGATAACTGTGTCTCTGTGTGGGTATGCGTGTTCAGACTCCTTAGGGGGGTCACAGGGGTGAGATAACTGTGTCTCTGTGTGGGTATGCGTGTTCAGACTCCCTCCTTGGGGGGGTCACAGGGGTGAGATAACTGTGTATCTGTGTGGGTATGCGTGTTCAGACTCCTTAGGGGTCACAGGGGTGAGATAACTGTGTCTCTGTGTGGGTATGCGTGTTCAGAATCCTTAGGGGTCACAGGGGTGAGATAACTGTGTCTCTGTGTGGGTATGCGTGTTCAGACTCCTTAGGGGTCACAGGGGTGAGATAACTGTGTCTCTGTGTGGGTATGCGTGTTCAGACTCCTTAGGGGTCACAGGGGGGAGATAACTGTGTATCTGTGTGGGTATGCGTGTTCAGACTCCTTAGGGGTCACAGGGGTGAGATAACTGTGTCTCTGTGTGGGTATGCGTGTTCAGACTCCTTAGGGGTCACAGGGGTGAGATAACTGTGTCTCTGTGTGGGTATGCGTGTTCAGACTCCTTAGGGGTCACAGGGGGGAGATAACTGTGTCTCTGTGTGGGTATGCGTCTTCAGACTCCTTAGGGGTCACAGGGGGGAGATAACTGTGTCTCTGTGTGGGTATGCGTGTTCAGACTCCTTAGGGGTCACAGGGGGGAGATAACTGTGTCTCTGTGTGGGTATGCGTGTTCAGACTCCTTAGGGGTCACAGGGGGGAGATAACTGTGTCTCTGTGTGGGTATGCGTGCAGCTGTGTATAGGTGGCAAATGTGTCATTTCGGATCTTACACCTCGATCACACCGATTAGCGTCACTGTGCAAAATAATACTCAGCATCATCTGGAAAAGTTCAACATTCACCTTCTGCTACCATTTCTGTCAATCCGTCGACGCGTACAGTTCAACACGTACTTTTGATGAAACCCAAACGCAGCGTTCCATTGGAAATGAATGTACTTCTGGTGCACCAAAACGCAACGACGCTGTCGGCGGTGTCGAGGCGTTACGGCATGAACATGCAACCTTCGAGAATCACTGCAGACTCCCTTTTCAACAGAGAACCTAATTCACGGTAAAATATCAAGGTTACGTTTCCAACATCATTCCAGTATGTTTCATAAAGCTGCCTCCCATTTTTACTTCAATGGAGGGGAACTAACCTTGGCAAATTGAGATGAATGCTACCCATTAGCCAAAAGTTCAATCCCGTTTTTCTACAGTACCACACCAGCACTACCAGAGCCAACCCAATAGGTTCCTCACTCAGCAATGGAGTGCTGTTGCCAGCGTGTGAACTGTGAAATTCCTCCCTCCACACCAGTGTTTCTGCATTAGGGCGTGGTTGCCAGATCTGCGTGATATCCCCCATTTTGGCCAAAGGTATTCTCGGGGCCGAAGCCATCTGCCATCTGCCACCCAAACTGTAATTTAATTGCGCTTAACTTTTTTATGAAGCACACATTTAATATAGAAAGCTTATTAATTCAGGGTGATATTTAATTTCATACCAGTCGCGTTTTTGCTGGCGCTTGATTCGCTATGCAACCCATAGACACTCTCTCGACACACACACACACACACACACACACACACACACACACACACACACACACACACACACACACACACGCACACATATAGGTGCTTAGAAGCCAGCAGAGATGAGACATGGAGAACTGGTATGAGCTGGTTTTGAAGTTTGTCTATGGCAGGGATGTTTCTCTGGGTCTGTGTTTTACTGTGTGTCTATTTCAGAATCTATTTCCATCTCCAGTCCTTGAAGGCCGCTGTGTATTCTTGTTTTCATCCTAATTACTTTTTAATAACAGACTACTTTTTAATTTGACCTGGGCGACCAGGAGTGTGAAATCGTTTGCTTATTAATGAGACAAATCAATCTCGTCAGGATCATTAATTCCACTGTTTTGAATTCCGTTCCCTCCGTTCTGGCGCTCGTACAATCTGACGGGAGATGGCTAGAGGAGGAGGAGGAGGAGGAGGAGAAGGTGGTGGTGTGTGCCAGTGTTGTTGTTTAGCATCCTGCCAGCCGCTGACTGACTATGTGACTTTTAGCACATGATTAGACAGTGACTCAGGCAACACACACACAGGACAGAGAGAGGAAAAGGGAGGATGAGAGGAGGGGAAAAAAAAGGGGTAGCAGAGGGAGAGAGAGAAAGGAGGAGAGAGGAGAGATAGAGGGGGAGAGAGAGAGAGGAGGGAGAGAGACGAGGGTAAAACAGCCTCCAGGAACTTAATGAGGTGTGCCCCGCTGAGTGGAGAAAGGGCTGTTAATCACACACACACTCTCTTTCTTACACACACACTCACACATACACACATACACGCACATACACACACACACACACACACACACACACACACTTTCTTGCTCTCGCACATACACACATACATGCACATACACACTCTGTTTCACATATAAACACACACTCTCTCACACCACATACACACACATACAGTGCCTTGCGAAAGTATTCGGCCCCCTTGAACTTTGCGACCTTTTGCCACATTTCAGGCTTCAAACATAAAGATATAAAACTGTATTTTTTTTGTGAAGAATCAACAACAAGTGGGACACAATCATGAAGTGGAACGACATTTATTGGATATTTCAAACCTTTTTAACAAATCAAAAACTGAAAAATTGGGCGTGCAAAATTATTCAGCCCCTTTACTTTCAGTGCAGCAACTCTCTCCAGAAGTTCAGTGAGGATCTCTGAATGATCCAATGTTGACCTAAATGACTAATGATGATAAATACAATCCACCTGTGTGTAATCAAGTCTCCGTATAAATGCACCTGCACTGTGATAGTCTCAGAGGTCCGTTAAAAGCGCAGAGAGCATCATGAAGAACAAGGAACACACCAGGCAGGTCCGAGATACTGTTGTGAAGAAGTTTAAAGCCGGATTTGGATACAGAAAGATTTCCCAAGCTTTAAACATCCCAAGGAGCACTGTGCAAGCGATAATATTGAAATGGAAGGAGTATCAGACCACTGCAAATCTACCAAGACCTGGCCGTCCCTCTAAACTTTCAGCTCATACAAGGAGAAGACTGATCAGAGATGCAGCCAAGAGGCCCATGACCACTCTGGATGAACTGCAGAGATCTACAGCTGAGGTGGGAGACTCTGTCCATAGGACAACAATCAGTCGTATATTGCACAAATCTGGCCTTTATGGAAGAGTGGCAAGAAGAAAGCCATTTCTTAAAGATATCCATAAAAAGTGTCGTTTAAAGTTTGCCACAAGCCACCTGGGAGACACACCAAACATGTGGAAGAAGGTGCTCTGGTCAGATGAAGCCAAAATTGAACTTTTTGGCAACAATGCAAAACGTTATGTTTGGCGTAAAAGCAACACAGCTCATCACAGCTGAACACACCATCCCCACTGTCAAACATGGTGGTGGCAGCATCATGGTTTGGGCCTGCTTTTCTTCAGCAGGGACAGGGAAGATGGTTAAAATTGATGGGAAGATGGATGGAGCCAAATACAGGACCATTCTGGAAGAAAACCTGATGGAGTCTACAAAAGACCTGAGACTGGGACGGAGATTTGTCTTCCAACAAGACAATGATCCAAAACATAAAGCAAAATCTACAATGGAATGGTTCAAAAATAAACATATCCAGGTGTTAGAATGGCCAAGTCAAAGTCCAGACCTGAATCCAATCGAGAATCTGTGGAAAGAACTGAAAACTGCTGTTCACAAATGCTCTCCATCCAACCTCACTGAGCTCGAGCTGTTTTGCAAGGAGGAATGGGAAAACATTTCAGTCTCGATGTGCAAAACTGATAGAGACATACCCCAAGCGACTTACAGCTGTAATCGCAGCAAAAGGTGGCGCTACAAAGTATTAACTTAAGGGGGCTGAATAATTTTGCACTGCCAATTTTTCAGTTTTTTATTTGTTAAAAAAGTTTGAAATATCCAATAAATGTCGTTCCACTTCATGATTGTGTCCCACTTGTTGTTGATTCTTCACAAAAAAATACAGTTTTATATCTTTATGTTGAAGCCTGAAATGTGGCAAAAGGTCGCAAAGTTCAAGGGGGCCGAATACTTTCGCAAGGCACTGTACACCCTCACACTCTCACACACACACGCTCTTTCTCACACACACGCACTCTCTCTTTCTCACACACGCACACACACACACACACACTCTCTTTTTCACACACACACACACACACACACACACACACACACTCTCTCGCTCTCACACATACACACATACATGCACTTACACACTCACACACACAACCACTCTGTTTCACATATACACACACACACACACACACACTCTCTCTCACACCTCATACACACATATACACACTCACACAAACTCACCACTCTCATAAGCTCATTATGTAAAAGCCAGTGAAAGTTTGTCTCAGTATGTCTATCTGGGGCAGAAGGGCTTTTCATGCTGTGTTAGCGCGTCAGAATTACTCTGCACAGCACCTCTCTGACATGACCGACTCTGGGTTGCATCCAAAATGGCTCCCTATTCCCTGCATAGTGCACAACTTTTGACCCGAGCCCTATGGGCCCTGGTCAAAAGTAGTGCACTATGCAGGGATTTGGGAGCCATTTGGAATGCAGCCTCTGTCCAATACACAGTAGGGATGTGTTCTGTCTCTGATACCATAGTGTAGTATAACAGAAGCATGTTTTATTACAGCGAGAGTCGGATGTATGATTAACAGTTATGTAGACAGATGTCCGTTGTCTAGATGTCCGTTGTCTATTGAACACTATAGAAATTCTACAGAAAATATTTGATAGATTGAGGATGTGTGTCTGATGCTAATTACTGTATTAGATGTATTATTACAGCTACAGTTGGGTTCTGAACTGATATATATGTTTTCTTGATTTCTAATACACTAGGAGGCAGGGTTGGGGTTAATTTAATTCAATTCAACCTGTGAATTGAAATTTCTATTTCTATTTAAATTGGACACACCACACCGAAAACATAATTTATATTCTATTTGAATGAAAGGAAGTTGAATTTCATTCAAAGCTATTCAAAGAAATTTAACATGAAAAATGAAACATGAAAAGTAATTCCTTTGACACATGTTTACCCAAAGAAAATGTCAATTAATACTTAAGAAATACAGACACTATTTTAAAAAATCTAAAAGATTATCACTCATAGATGTATTTTATTATAACAATGTTTGTCATGAGATGTTAGGTTGTTCCCTTCCATTCTGGAGTGTTTGGTTTTATCTAATGCATTCTGGGAAATGTTTCTGACTAGTTTTTTGTGAAGTATGAATGATTTATAGACAACCTGCAAAATTATCTTAGAATATTTAAGTCATATGATAGCATACAATTAACATTGTATAGTGTTGTGTTCACATATATAATATCCATTTGAATAGCCAAAATCCATTTGGAATTCATTGAATAAAATTCCAATTCCAATTCCATTCAAATTCTGCTTCCTGTGGGGTGTGGTCAATTCAAATTCAATTCAAATTAGCAAACAAGGCATTTGTGGTAAGTACCTGGGGGCTGCCATCTTTATGCACCTCCCTTATTCAGAATTGCTAGCAGGATGAACATGTGTTCATGTCTGGTACTTAGAGAACCAAGTCAAATATATTATTAAGGCTAGTTGGATGGCTGATCACTAAAGCCCTCTCTCAAGTAACCAAAAGAACACGTTTGTTCTAACCCCAGACCAACTCACCTGATTCAACTCATTGCGGGCTTGATGACTAGTTGAACATTTGAATCAGGTGTGCTTGTCCCGGGCTACAACAACAATGTGTGCTGTTGGGGGTACTCGAGAAGTTGGGGGAACACTGATCTAATGTATGCAGATGTTCCGTGTCTGTTCTGTGCATGCTAGCGTTCAGTGTCTGTTCTGTGTATGCCAGCAATGACTGACTGGCTACGTCTAGTACACTGTGAAGATTGAACACGTGTTCATGTCTGACATTTACAAAACCATGCATTACGGCTGAGGTTGGATGTTTGACATCTCTTCAGATGTGTACATTGCGTACCATTATAGAAATTCTCCAACTGAGCCATCACAATCGTACGTCTGTAACATGTAGACTTCACCACTGATCTCTCCTACACATATATATATATTTTTTTTAATTCATTATATTTATGTGTTATCTCAGGTTTTATTCTTCTGTTTTATTTAAAGTAATGATGTATAAAAAAGTTGATAAATTAACATTTATTATTTCCCCCCCCAGATCCTGGTGCACGTGGGCTTCCTGACAGAGGAGTCAGGGGATGTGTTCAGCCCCAAGGTCCTGAAGGGAGGTCCCCTGGGGGAGATGGTCCAGTGGGCCGACATCCTCACAGCCCTCCATGTTCTGGGACACAACCTCAAGATCTCCATGTCTGTTAAGGAACTACAGGGGTGAGTCAGCATGTTATAATGTTACAATGATGTTAATGGGAAACTGTGTTTTGCTTGTGTCTTGATTGGATCATCTTTTGATTGATTGGTTGAATTTGTTTGGGTGTTTTAGTGTGTGGTGGAATGGAAGTGTTTTCATTGATCTGACCACGTCCATTTTGTGCCAATAGACACAGTATGGCTATTAGCGTGTGCTTTTATCCAAAGCGACTTACAGATCCTCCAAGGTGATGGCGTTGAAAAGCGTGTTGTGATCAAGGGACAGACGGTGCTCGTTTGTATTTGATTGCTGTCCATTTCATCACTTTGAATTATCGCTCATGTTGATCCACAGAATTACAATGGGAACACTTACAGTGTCTACAGAAGGTCTACAAGCACTTGAACTTTCCCATTTTGCTGCCTTAAGATTTGATCTAAAAATGTATTAAAATAGTTTTTCCGCAGTGAAAGAAAGTTCTAGAAAATTGTCCAACTAAAACAAAAACTGAAATATCATAATTGGATAAGTCTCTATCCAATTGAGTTAATACTTGTTGGAAGCACCTTTGGCAGCCATTGCATTTTCATTAAGGATCTACCATCTTTGCACAACTCGTAGGGCAACATATATGCATTGTTTTTGTCAGAACTGCACAGGCTCAGCAAATTTGTTTGAGGATCATTGATGGACAGTGATATTTAAAGTCAGGATATTTAAGACAGGACTGAGACTAGACCACTCATGATCACTCAACAGGCTCTTGTCTCAGAAAAATACAACCCTATCCCAGGGTTAGGTTATCAGAAGACTGAGCTGAGATTTCCTCAAACTTCTTTACCTGGGCTTTGCTCCTTTAATATTTCTCTTGATCCTAACAAACTCCCCAGTCCCGGTCAGAAAAGTTTTCTGTAACTTTCTTTCACTTTGAAAATGTGGAGTAGGTCGTGTAGATCTGTAGGTTAAAAATGATAATTGAATCACTTTATAGATTACATTTTAACGCAGTAAAATGCGAAAACAGTTCAAAGGGTTGTAGACTTTCTATAGGCAATGTATTTTAGATAAAGGACCAATTGTCAGGTAGAGAGCAAGTGATATTATCCCTGGGCCACTATTCCCCTTAAACAGTTCATATATTTTTTAACCACATCAATATACAGTTGAAGTCGGAAGTTTACATTTTACATACATTTAGGTTGGAGTCATTAAAACTCGTTTTTCAGCCACTCCACAAATTTCTTGTTTAACAAACTATAGTTTTGGCAAGTCGGTTAGGACATCTACTTTGTGCATGACAAGTAATTTTCCCAACAATTGTTTACAGACAGATTATTTCATGTATAATTCACTGTATCGCAATTCCAGTTGGTCAGAAGTTTACATACACTAAGTTGACTGTGCCTTTAAACAGCTTGGAACATTCCAGAAATTATGTCATGGCTTTAGAAGCTTCTGATAGGCTAATTGACATAATTTGAGTCAATTGGAGTGGATGTATTTCAAGTCATATCTTCAAACTCAGTGCCTCTTTGCTTGACATCATGGGAAAATCAAAAGAAATCAGCCAAGAACTCAAAAAAATTATTGTAGACCTCTGGTTCATCCTTGGAAGCAATTTCCAAACGCCTGAAGGCACCACGTTCATCTGTACAAACAGTAGTACGCAAGTATTAACACCATGGGACCACAGAGCCGTCATACCGCTCAGGAAGGAGACTCGTTCGGTCTACTTGAGATTAACGTACTTTGGTGCGAAAAGTGCAAATCAATCCCAGAACAACAGCAGAGGACCTTGTGAAGATGCTGGAGGAAACAGGTACAAAAGTATCTATATCCTCAGTAAAACGAGTCCAATA
Source organism: Oncorhynchus mykiss (assembly GCF_057628025.1). NCBI lineage: Eukaryota > Metazoa > Chordata > Actinopteri > Salmoniformes > Salmonidae > Oncorhynchus > Oncorhynchus mykiss. Next base: position 30,248,800 of record NC_143034.1, on the reverse strand, counting down.
TCGACATAACCTGAAAGGCCGTTCAGCAAGGAAAAAGCCACTGCTCCAAAACTACCATAAAAAAGCCAGACTACGGTTTGCAACGGCACATGGGGACAAAGATTGTACTATTTGGAGAAATGTCCTCTGGTCTGATGAAACAAAAATAGAACTGTTTGGCCATAATGACCATCGTTATGTTTGGAGGTAAAGGGGGAGGCTTGCAAGCTGAAGATCACCATCCCAACCATGAAGCACGGGGGTGGCAGCATCATGTTGTCGGGGTGCTTTTCTGCAGGAGAGACTGGTGCACTTCACAAAATAGATGGCGTCATGAGGGAGGAAAATTATGTGGATATATCGAAACAACATCTCAAGACATCAGTTAAAGCTTTGTCGAAAATGGGTCTTCCAAATGTACATTGACCCCAAGCATACTTCCAAAGTTGTGGCAAAATGGCTTAAGGACAACAAAGTCAAGGTATTGGAGTGGCCATCACAAAGCCCTGACCTCAATCATATAGAACATTTGTGGGCAGAACTGAAAAAGCATGTGCGAGCAAGGAGGCCTACAAACCTGACTCAGTTAAACCAGCTCTGTCAGGAGGAAAGGACCTAAATTCACCCAACTTATTGTGGGAAGCTTGTGGAAGGCTACCCAAAATGTTTGACCCATGTTAAACAATTTATTAAAGGCAATGCTACCAAATACTATTTGAGTGTATGTGAACTTCTGACCCACTGGGAATGTGATGACAGAAATAAAAGCTGAAATAAATCATTCTCTCTACTATTATTCCGACATTTCATATTCTTAAAGTAAAGTGGTGATCCTAACTGACCTAAAACAGGGAGTTCTTACTAGGATTAAATGTCAGGAATTGTGAAAAACTGAGTTTAAATGTATTTGGTTGGCTAAGATGTATGTAAACTTCCGACTTCAACTGTACCTGCTCTACCATCCCAGTTAACCCAATACATCAGCCCATCAGAGCCTCAGACCTGGGCTGTGTCCCAATCGGCAAGGATGCTGCCTTTTGAGGCAGCTTTCTAGGCAGGATGTAAAAAATTGGTATGTCCCAATCCCAAAGTACCTTCAAATGCTGCTTTCTAAGGTGCTTTCATTGGGCGATTTGAATTTTCAATTCAAATGTTGATTAACTGTTGTTCATCAGCCCGTTGCCAAGCTAGCTAGCTAGCTAGCGAACACATCATACGTGATAGCTAGCTAACGTTAATAGGCGTTCTCGTCCTGCTTATCGGCTGTTTAGAGATGCACAACTAAACTAACTAGGCCTAATCGTAGATTCAACCATGTGTAAATTGTGAAGCCCCAGACAGTTTTTAAATCAATGAATTGGTGAACTTGATAGCCAGCTAAAAACATGTACTGTAGCAAATGTGTTTTCGGGGACTAAAGTGGGCACCTGATTGCATATTACTCCATTGCATTGGCTTGGCAGGAGAAAACAGTCCCACCTGACCCGTTTGGAGGTCAGACATGTTACGTTCTTTTACAACATCTGATTAAAAATGTAGGAAATGCAACCAGCCGTGTTCTGTTCATTCTATGCCTGCTAGCCAGCCAAGTTATTTGTGCATTCTGTCGATGAGTCTGTTTAGCAAGCCTGCTTGCTAGCTAGCTGCATGTCGTGTCTGTTTACGTAACGTCAACGTTAGCTAACATTCTCTTGTTACTTTCCCTTCCCCTATTGTGTTGCACAACTGGGTTTGTTGTTACTAGGTCAAATTAGAGGCTAAGTTATTCTACTCTTACTGTAAACAACTGATCAAGGTAAAACAGTATATGCAAAATTGTTAACAAAATGACTACAAATTAATAAAGGTAGTTGTGGCTTCAGTGACTTGGCTTCAGCACTGTCATTTGAGCAGTGAGGTTAATTTCGCCCCCCCCCCCCCCCCCCCCCCCATTTGCCTCTGCTTGTTCCAGCTCTCACCCTGACACCCTGCAGATGTCAAGATATGGTTGGGAACCTCCCAGCCACCATGATAACCACCATATGCCAGGATTTTATTCAGGAGTGTGCAACATCACAATGTTAGATAGAAATAGATTCACCCACGTTATTGTTTATCATGCAGATTTCTCAGGAGATTGTAACCTATGGGATTGCACTGTGGGGAAATCTTCCATTTAGACCACGGTTAAGTTGAAATTCAGTATTAGTAAAGGGCTGGAACAAAAACGTGTAAAGTCCTGTCCTCTGTATAAAATGACTACATTTGCCCTCATGTTAAGAACAAGTTTATGAATGTTGGAGGTTAATCTCCTTGAGATTTCCCTCACTTGGGAATGACCTATTTTGTAGAATGGACTGTGCTTTAAGGACTAATGCACAGACACAGAAAAAACAATACAAATGTTAAACCTTTATTCATCTGTCTAATCCCATGCAAGGAGAGAGAAAGACATCAACAATTGTCACGTCCGTTTTACGAAGAAGACATAGGCGCAGCGTGGTATGCGTACATTCTTTATTATTTTAAGAACGAACACTGAACAAACTACCCAAAATAACAAAACGTGACGCTATGCAAATGAGTGCTGACAGGAGAACACATAGAGAAGAACCCACAAACACCAAAGGGGAAATGGCTACCTAAATATGATCCCCAAATCAGAGACAACAATAAATAGCTGCCTCTGAATGGGAACCATATCAGGCCACCATAAACATACAAATACCTAGACGTACAAAACCCTAGACATACAAAACCCCTAGACAATACAAAACCCCTAGACAATAGAAAAACCTAGCGTATCCACCCTAGTCACACCCTGACCTAACCAAAATGTAAAGAAAACAGAGATATCTCAGGTCAGGGCGTGACAACAATATTAACATGCTGTATTCATTTCATTGAGTATATATTCCTGTTTGTTATGCATTTTTATATAATTACATTTATCACGGCAGTATTTGTAGCCAATGCATTTAGCTTACATTAGGATGAAGTAGCCATGTAGTTGGATTGCATCACATCACCTTTCAATAATAGTTATCAACTCATAGAAAACCGTGTTATCCTGAACATCAGTGTCTTTTAATAAAATGCACAGGTGCGATACAGTGCCTTGCGAAAGTATTCGGCCCCCTTGAACTTTGCAACCTTTTGCCACATTTCAGGCTTCAAACATAAAGATATAAAACTGTATTTTTTTGTGAAGAATCAACAACAAGTGGGACACAATCATGAAGTGGAACGACATTTATTGGATATTTCAAACTTTTTTAACAAATCAAAAACTGAAAAATTGGGCGTGCAAAATTATTCAGCCCCCTTAAGTTAATACTTTGTAGCGCCACCTTTTGCTCTCTCCAGAAGTTCAGTGAGGATCTCTGAATGATCCAATGTTGACCTAAATGACTAATGATGATAAATACAATCCACCTGTGTGTAATCAAGTCTCCGTATAAATGCACCTGCACTGTGATAGTCTCAGAGGTCCGTTAAAAGCGCAGAGAGCATCATGAAGAACAAGGAACACACTAGGCAGGTCCGTGATACTGTTGTGAAGAAGTTTAAAGCCGGATTTGGATACAAAAAGATTTCCCAAGCTTTAAACATCCCAAGGAGCACTGTGCAAGCGATAATATTGAAATGGAAGGAGTATCAGACCACTGCAAATCTACCAAGACCTGGCCGTCCCTCTAAACTTTCAGCTCATACAAGGAGAAGACAGAGATGCAGCCAAGAGGCCCATGATCACTCTGGATGAACTGCAGAGATCTACAGCTGAGGTGGGAGACTCTGTCCATAGGACAACAATCAGTCGTATATTGCACAAATCTGGCCTTTATGGAAGAGTGGCAAGAAGAAAGCCATTTCTTAAAGATATCCATAAAAAGTGTTGTTTAAAGTTTGCCACAAGCCACCTGGGAGACACACCAAACATGTGGAAGAAGGTGCTCTGGTCAGATGAAACCAAAATTGAACTTTTTGGCAACAATGCAAAACGTTATGTTTGGCGTAAAAGCAACACAGCTCATTACACTGAACACACCATCCCCACTGTCAAACATGGTGGTGGCAGCATCATGGTTTAGGCCTGCTTTTCTTCAGCAGGGACAGGGAAGATGGTTAAAATTGATGGGAAGATGGATGGAGCCAAATACAGGACCATTCTGGAAGAAAACCTGATGGAGTCTGCAAAAGACCTGAGACTGGGATGGAGATTTGTCTTCCAACAAGACAATGATCCAAAACATAAAGCAAAATCTACAATGGAATGGTTCAAAAATAAACATATCCAGGTGTTAGAATGGCCAAGTCAAAGTCCAGACCTGAATCCAATCGAGAATCTGTGGAAAGAACTGAAAACTGCTGTTCACAAATGCTCTCCATCCAACCTCACTGAGCTCAAGCTGTTTTGCAATGAGGAATGGGAAAAAATTTCAGTCTCTCGATGTGCAAAACTGATAGAGACATACCCCAAGCGACTTACAGCTGTAATCGCAGCAAAAGGTGGCGCTACAAAGTATTAACTTAAGGGGGCTGAATAATTTTGCAAGCCCAATTTTTCAGTTTTTGATTTGTTAAAAAAGTTTGAAATATCCAATAAATGTCGTTCCACTTCATGATTGTGTCCCACTTGTTGTTGATTCTTCACAAAAAAATACAGTTTTATATCTTTATGTTTGAAGCCTGAAATGTGGCAAAAGGTCGCAAAGTTCAAGGGGGCCGAATACTTTCGCAAGGCACTGTAGTTGTATGAATTAATCACAATGTAAGCCTACTCATGGAAAAAACTTTAGCAGCCGTAATGAAATATTAGTTACGCAATAAAACACCACTGTTCTTGCTATTTTATCACATTTAAGCAGTCAGTAAAATATCATACTTAGCTGTCTCCAAAAATCGTATCCTGTATCATGCAAGCTTGCTTCCTGTCCACGAAGATGGAGCTACAGACCGAGCAATACGCGAGAGGAGAACCCTATACCGCAGGATAGTTATTCTGGTCGATGTCAACTTAACTCGTGGACAGGTACTGTTACTTGTTTACTCGTTATTCGTGTCAGATATTTTCATTTTGGGATGGTTGTTCACTGGATTGCTAGCAAACGTCTCGCGCTCGGTGGAATGCAAATGCGTCATCACATGATGCTGCCTTCCAATTCCTGTCCAGATTGGCAGTTACAGAACCTACTGGGAAAGTGCTACCTACTAAGTTAGTTGCCTTTTGGAGTCAGGTAGGCAGCAGGCAGCCTTTGGATTGGGACACAGCCCTGCAGTATTCTTCTTGAGTTATTTAGTGACCCCATCGATCGATCGTCATCGACCTCGTCTCCGGTCAATGGCGCAATGTTGTGTCTCTTTCCGCTCCCCTCGTCCAGTCAGCACCTCTTCATACATCTCCTTTTTGTGCTGACGGATACAGTAGTCGCCGTCACCGTGCGGTCTCCGGGTGGACCAGACATAAATCTGTCTCATTGGTTAACACACTCCGGGGGCCGGTGTCCAGTGTTTGGCTACTAAAAGCAGGGCTAAAGACTGTAAATCACAAGAGATAGTCAAACGCCGCCAGCCAGGGTTAGTCATATGGAGATGGATTGGGTAGTGTGGTTGGCCGCCAAACCTGTGTTGGGGATTATGAATTGAGTTGTCTTGGAGTCATTTTTTTTCAGCTTCTTTGATATAAGGAGATGTTTGGAGCTGAGTCATGGTTTGTTGGCTGAGCCAATTCCACTGTTTTGTGAGCTTCTGACTACGTGAAGTGTCCTACTCTATCCCACTGTCTGTCTTGTCTCTTTCTCTACTTCTCCTTTCCAAACATTCCCTTTGTTTCTCTCTCTACCTCCTTGTATATCCTCCTCTTCTACCTTTGTCTCTCTTTCTCTCTCTGTCTTTCTCTCCGTCTCTATCTTTCGTTACACTCTCCACCTCTCTCGCTTCAAGTGCTATCAGACAAGGTTGTTTGCTGTAACCCAGGTCACCGTTGTTGACTTGCAACTCTGCAGCTACCCCCTATTTCCCATGACCCCCTGCTTTCAACAGGACAAAGAACATTGGCCTTTTGGATTCGAGAGATGTGATATTACAAGCAATTTAGCTGTCACCGGAGGAAGCGCAATTATTTTTGTTATTCCCCCTCTATTGGTCTGTCTTTAGATTTGGCTTTGATAAACAGAAATGGTTCTATCGATCATTTTTTCGGTTAACACATCACTGGACAAAAGAATTGGGACATACAAGAGGTTGGTATTACGAAGAAGAAGAAGACGACGCTCTCACGATGTCGGCACAAGAGAGCGTGAAGGGTCGTCATTTATTAACATGGGTTCATTTAAAGGTGTTGTTTCCCCCTTGACACGTTTTCTGTGGCTCTCTCTCTGCCTAAGTGAGGACACAGACACTTAAAGATGGCAGACTTTCTGTTTGAAGAGGAAGTATAGATTTTTTGTTGGCAGCCAAGTGCGACACGACGTCGTGAAAAATGTTTCCTTTCGCCGCCAAGTCACAAACATCCCAAGGCATTGTTTCCAACCCCTTTTCTTTGTTTATTTCTTTTTCTTCTATCTCAGAAGAAAACCAAAGCCCAGTTATCGCAGAAGCTCGTCTGAGATGTTGGTTTCGCTCGTATCTCTCTGTTTTTCTGCTGACAAATTGCAGTCAGCGCTTTTGTCAGTCACCAAACGTGGCAGGGAAAACAACGAGGCAGACGGAGTACTCGCTGAATAATTCGCCTTTCAGATACAGATTTGACAGATTTGATTCTATTACATTGAGCACATCATCTGGGTTTGAAATCAGCTCAGTTCAACAATGTACACCATATAGGATAACAGCCCACATAAAGAAAGCTTGAAGGTTTGCCAGATCCCCACGGCTCCTGTCTGCCAATGAGGTCGACGGACGGATTCTATTAGGATTGATAGATGAATGAGTGGAAGGGAGAGCCTATAGGGAGGAGAGGGAGAGGTACTCTAGCAATGATTCAGCAACAGTGGGTGTGTGTGGGTTTTGATTGTGTTTACTGTGAACAAAGAAACCTCACATAATCCTATCTCCCTCACATAATCCTATTTCCCTCACATAATCCATTGTATTGTTACAGCTATGTATGTGGAATCACATCAGGGTCCAGTCTACTACTAATATCCATTAGTCTGGTTGTGGTAGCTACTGTACACGTACACACGTACACACACACACACACACACACACACACACACACACACATTGAATACAGCCCATGCCTGTGTATTCTGCTGAGTCTGCATTCTTCTCTATGGGCCTATAACAAAATTGCATGATGGAGATGATGGCTAATTTACAGACAATTAGATAGACCACAGCCCAGGTGTATTACAACATCACTTGTCAAAGACTCCAGCCACCCAAGTCATAGACTGTCCTCTCTGCTACCGCACGGCAAGTTTGGAACCACTAGACTGCTACATAGCTACCCGGTCTATCTGCATTTGACCCCTTTTTTGCACCAACTCTTTTGACTCATCACATACACTGCTGCTACTGCTTATTATCTGTCCTGTTGCTTAGTCAATGTACCTCTACCTATATGTACACATCTACCTCAATTACCTCGTACCTCTGCGCATCGACTCCGTACTGTTACCCCGTGTGTATAGCCAAGTTATCATCACTTATCATCACTCATTGTGTATTTATTCCTCGTGTTGTTCTTTTTATATTTTTCTCTCTGCATCGTTGGGAAGTAAGTAAGCGTTTCACTGTTAGCCTGTTAACCTCTTATTTTATTACCAGCACTACTGGAGAGGACTGCTATCCATCTTATACACCTTATTTACATATATACAATCCACTTCAAATGTGTGGATTCGGCTATTTCAGAGATACCTGTTGCTGACAGGTGTTTAAAATTGAGCACACAGCCATGCAATCTCCATAGACAAACACTGGCAGTAGAACGGCCTTACTGAAGAGCTCAGTGACTTTAGCCTATCGGAAGCTTCTAACGCCATGACATAATTTTCTGGAATATTCCGAGCTGTTTAAATGCACAGTCAACCCACTGGAATTGTGATACATACAGTGAATTATAAGTGAAATAATCTGTCTGTAAACAATTGTTGGAAAAACGACTTGTGTCATGTACAAAGTAGACATCCTAACCGACTTGCCAAAACTATAGTTTGTTAACAAGAAATTTGTGGAGTGGTTGAAAAACGAGTTTTAATGACTCCAACCTAAGTGTATGTAAACTTCCGACTTCAACTGTAGGTCCCTTTGGGCAGCTGTTGGTCATGAAAAGAGAGGAAGTACAGAAGAGGGTGAGGCTCTCATTTTCTACCTCCTTTATTCACAATCAGATTGGAGGAAGGACCTCCCTCTTCTCATCCACTGGGTCTGTTCGTTCACTTTCCAGTCCTATATTAAGTAGAACATTATTCAGGGAAATATTTTGCCTGTTCTTCATGTTGCCTGTCTACCCTCTCTATTTCTACTTTAAATCTCCTGTATAAATCAGCAGTAGTTTAAGACGCGTTGCAGATGCTCGATATTCTCCTTAGATATTCCCTCAGATCTTTTGGGAGACGTTTGATTTCCCTGGTAAAACCTTGCGAACTTACATCACTTATACAATCAACTCCTGACATTCAAGACCGATGTGAGCTTGCACTTATCTGGGTTGACAGTATTGGCTGAAGGCTTATTGTAACAAAGACATTAGCTCAGTGGCTCCGGTGAGAGTTGTTAGACAGAGACTGTCCAATGAAGGAAGGCAGTCAGGTAAAAGAGAGAGAAAGCCTAGTGAGCCGTAAGGGAGGACGCTAGAGAAGCTGGGAGAGTGGAGAGAGAAAGAGAGAAAGGAAAATTCTGAGAGATTCAGTGGGCGGAGGGAGATAGACAAATCCGCTGTCACTCAGTCTAAGGCATTTCATGCCCTGTTAAACCTCTCTCTCTCTCTCCCTCACTCTCTCTCTTTCTCTCTTGGTCAGTGTGGTTTGGTGGTCAGCCCAATTATATGCACCTCTATCACCACCACCCGGTGGTCTACCATCTCCATGGAGAAAGATACAGGTCACCAGATAGGTCACAGGGGACTCACATTCTGCAATGGGGAGTGATGGCATCAGGTGCATTGATGGTTAAATAATGCTGGTGTTCTGATGTTCTGATCCTCGTTTTGTCACATTAGTCTGACCAGGCGTTGACAATTCCCACAACCCCATTCATCTAACGATGACCAGGATGGCTGTGAAGTGCTGTATATGTTTACGATCATTGGTGCGTTTTAGCTCTGCCTCTGCCTCTGGGCTGGGTGCGTCGGAGGGGGTGGTGGCGATAGCTGACCCGGGGGCTGGATGAAGCCCTGTTAATCTGATACGTACACTTCCATTGCTCACACCCCTCTGTTGTCTAGATGTCCTCTCCTCTATCCCGCCATTCCCCTCTCCTCTCCTCCCCTGGGCCCGTCTCAGTGTAATCCATTTAGCTGTGTCGTCTTTCACAGCGCGGGGTCCGGACGCAACCGGGCAGCCCGCAGACCATTAATCTCTCTCTCTCACACACACACACACACAACGCATACACTTGCACTATGTACGCTCAGACACACACGCCATGATTGGAATTAGGCTCCCCACTCTCTCTCTAGTTTATCTTTCTCATTATTGTTTTTCCTCTCCAGCGAGGTTGTCCTCCCATCGTCATAGCCATGTCCCAGGTACACACTCATGCATGTGTCACACACTCCAAAAACACGTGTGCCCAAACACAAATGGCACAAATGGGTTAAATGCGTGCAGCGACAGACCCACACAGTGCAACGTATGTTCACTACCATCCCTAATTCCTTCCCCTACCATCCCTAGCCCAGCCTCATCTCCCATCTCTAAATAGGACTGAGAACATGTCTGGGGTGAAAACATCTCCATTTCCTCCTAAGAAAACCTCAGTATTAGAAAACATTGCTTTCGGTCCTCCATGTTAATATATATATTTTTTTCTTTTTTAGAAACATTTTTACCCCCTTTTTCTCCCCAATTTCGTGGTATCCAATTGTTACCGACAATTACCGACAACCGACTCCTCTCTCTCTCTACTATCTTGTCTTATCGCTACAACTCCCGTACTGGCTCGGGAGAGACGAAGGTTGACATGCGTCCTCCGATACACAACCCAACCAAGCCGAACTGCTTCTTAACACAGCGCGCATCCAACCCAGAAGCCAGCTGCAACAATGTGTTGGAGGAAACACTGTGCACCTGGCAACCTTGGCTCGCGTGCACTGTGCCCAGCCCGCCACAGGAGTCGCTGGTGCGCGATGAGACAAGGATATCCCTACCGGCCAACCCCTCCCTAACCCGGCAAACGCTATGCCAATTGTGCGTTGCCCCACGGACCTCCTGATCGCGGCCAGTTACAACAGAGCCTGGGCACGAACCCAGAGTCTCTGGTGGCACAGCTGGCGCTGCAGTACAGCGCCCTTAACCACTGCGCCACCCGGGAGGCCCTCCATGTTAATATTTCAAGGCAGAGGACACGTTTAGAGAAAAGGCAGGAGGAACACTCAACAGCCATAGGCTGTTTCCCCAGTCTCTTTCTACAGTAAATAACTTTCTTTCTCACCATTTTAAGGACCATGGTCTTACTGTTAAGTATTTGGGGATTTAAAGTAAATAAAGCTAGCCATTTTTTTCACTCAATGTGTCTTCGTTAATCTGGTGTCATCGCTCTTTCTTTTGCTCACTCGCTCCCTCCCTTTCTCTCAGTCTCTCTGGTTTTCTTTAGCTGTTTCACTCTTCCACACTTTCGATTGCTTTCTCCATCCTCCATTCATTAACGTGTTCCCTACAGTGAGTTGAGAATCCTCAGACCCTGGTTCACCTCCTCTCAGATTCGACGCCTCACTGTGAACATTGCTGTTACATACAGTGCATTCGGAAAGTATTCAGACCCCTTGACTTTTTCTGTTTTTTATGTTACAGCTTTATTCTGAAATGAATGAAAAACAAATGTTCTGCATCAATTTACACACAATACCCCATGATGACAAAGTAAAAACAGGCTTTTTTAAAATGTTGGGAAATTTACAAACAAAAAAACTTATATCACATTTACGTAAGTATTCAGACCCTTTAACTCAGTACTTTGTTGACACATCTTTGGCAGTGATTACAGCCACGAGTCTTCTTGGGTGTGATGCTACAAGCTTGGCACACTTGTATTTAGGGTGTTTCTCCCATTCTTCTCTACAGATCCTGTCAAGCTCTGTCAGGTTGGATGGGGAGCGTCTCTGCCACCACCATGCTTCACCGTAGGGATGGCGCCAGGTTTCCTCCAGATGCGATGCTTGGCATTCAGGCCAAAGAGCTCAATCTTGGTTTCATCAGTCCAAAGAATCTTGTTTCTCATGGTCTGAGAGTCCTTTAGGTGCCTTTTGGAAAACTCCTAGCAGGCTTTCATGTGTCTTTTCCTGAGGAGTGGTTTCCGTCTGGCCACTCCACCATAAAGGCCTGATTGGTGGAGAGCTGCAGAGATGGTTGTCCTTCTGGAAGGTTCTCCCATCTCCACAGAAAACTCTGGAGCTTTGTCAGAGTCACCATCGGGTTCTTGGTCACCGCCCTTCTCCCCTGATTGCTTAGTTTGGCCGGGCGGCCAGCTCTAGGAAGAGTCTGGGTGGTTCCAAACTTCTTCCATTTAAGAATGATGGAGGCCACTGTCTTCTTGGGGACCTTCAATGCTGCAGATATTTTTTGGTACCCTTCCCCAGATCTGTGCCTTGACACAATCCTGTCTCGGAGCTCTACGGGCAATTCCTTCGACCTCATAGCTTGGTTTTTGCTCTGACATGCACTGTCGACTGGGGGACCTTATATAGACAGGTGTGTCCCTTTCCAAATCATGTCCAATCAATTCTATTCACCACAGGTGGACTCCAATCAAGTTGTAGAAACATCTCAAAGGTGATCAATGACACACCTTGACCTTAGAGATCCTTTTAATTCTCTATTTGGTTAGGTCAGGGTGTGACTAGGGTGGGTAATCTATGTTTTCTATTTCTTTGTTGGCCGGGTATGGTTCCCAATCCGAGGCAGCTGTCTATCGTTGTGTCTGATTGGGGATCATACTTGGGCAGCCTTTTTCCACCTGTAGAGTGTGGGATCTTGTTTTTGGTACTGTGCTGTTTAGCGCTACGTTTTTGTTGTTTTTTCGGTGTTCGCTTAATAACTTAAAATGTACACCTACCACGCTGCACCTTGGTCCGATCCTTCCATCGACGAACGTAACAATCAATGGAAACAGGATGCACCAGAGCTCAATTTCGAGGCTCACAGCAAAGGGTCTGTATACTTGTGTAAATAAGGTATTTCTGTTAAATTTTTTTATAAATAACATTTTCAAAAACGTATAAAACCAGTTTTTGCTTTGTCATTATGGGGTATTGTGTGTAGATTAATGGCGGGGGGGGGGGGGTTATTTGATCAATTTTAGAATTAGACTGAAACGTAACAAAATGTGGAAAGAGTGAAGGGTTCTGAATACATTCCAAATACACTGTATTTACACCTCCCCTACACACTGAGTCAGGATACAAAATGGAGGAGTTAGCTAGCTTCAATAATCAGCCGTTAATGCCTCACTTGCATTGCTATTTCTAGTTTCTACAACAGCTGTATTATTTTGTGATGACAGGGAACTCATTTGCAGACTTTTTGGGAAAGCAGCTTACTGTAGAATTGATGATTACTTGTTTGTGACTGCGGTAGAAAATATCGTATTAAAAATAACCATTTGTGAGATGTTTTTTTTCTTGGCATATTAAAGGTTTGCAAAACTGCGGCAACTTTGTTGCAGACTCTGAAATAACATCAGTCACATGTGTGTGTGTGTGTGTGTCTGTCTTCTGAACCTAGCTCGACAATGAGGGAGAACTCTCAAGCGCAAAGCAACGTTCTGTCTGGTTAAAGTGTGTGAGTTAGCAGAAACAAAATGCCTAGATTATTTTCTTTCCCTCCTCTCTCCCTCCATCTCTCTGTGTGTGTTTGTGTGTGTGTGTCTCTTTCTTTCTCCCCCTCGTATCTCTCTCCCCCTCCTTCGGAACCTTGATGCTCAAATGAACAATTTCCCAGCTTTTTACTGATCTTTAATCAGCCAGCCACCTTTCACCAACGCTACAGCTGCCTTGACTTCTGACACACAAACACCTTCACTCACCCTCCTAGCCACAGATTTGGAGAAAGGTATGAAACCAGAGCCTCTGGATGCCATTGTTCAGAATTTCAGAGTGCCCCGCAGAGTCCACACACCATGGGGCTTAAATGGAAAGAGCAGGCAGGTATGGCACGCTATGACAGAGTGGAACTACTGCCGAGGAGGGCAGAGCTGGGCCAGCTTAATGGCTGGCTTCAGGCTCGTGACGTTGTAGTGGTTGCCTGGCCGGCTGCAGTCACACTAGGGGAAGGTAAGCGGGCTTTGTGGTTTGTGATGTTTAATTTCTTTACTATCAAATGAGGAGAGACAAACGTATCACACAAGTCAGAGTTATTCTTAAACTAAATCTTTTCACTTATTAATACGGGAGCAGGTCAATACAACACACACATATAAAGTGAATCGATTGAGTGCTTTACGTTAATGATGGCTGGTCGACGAATCACCCTCAGATTATTTGTTGAGAGCCCCGAGACAAAAGTAAAAAGGTATTTTATAGCCAAGATTACAACCCCTTCAGGTTGATTTAATATAGCCAAGATTATAACCCCCTTCAGGTTGATTTAAATTGGTCCCATCACTCAAAGTCAAAACCCCTCAATTTAACACACATCAACATTTACAGAACGTACATTTATATTAACATAACGGAGTTCATGCAACAATGGAGTTTCAATTAAAATCAGCTTTAGTTATCCATCACACTCCAATGGATCAGCATGGTGGAAATAACTATTTCCACCCCAGAAACTATCATTAGCATATCTTGTTGGACAAATCCAGGTCGACTCCTGGTTTAAGTCAAATGTATTCCGTTCATGCCTAATGAACATCACCCAAGACAAGCATCATGATTCCACTACTTATAAGGCAACTCCTATAGTCTCTATGTGCCATTAACACCATGCCTGCTATAGTTCCGGAGTATTATCACCATCAAAAACATTTTGGTATTCACCAATCAATCCATCAGTTTTAAAAATCATCCGTTTCCAAATCGTAATCAAAACCCAAATAATTATCCAACCCAATTGTACAATGACATTGCTCAGTGATTTAAATTGGTCCTATCACTTAATATCACAAACCCCTAAATTTAAAACACATCAACATTGGCAGAACGTACATTCATATTAACATACAGTATAATTCTACTATTAACTTTCCTATCACGAGTATAATACAGATCAGTTTTCCCCAAGATAAACAATTTTAGACAAGTCTAAATCAATTTTGATTATTCTGGCGTCTTCTTCACTGTCTTCTTCAGATCGCTTTACAGTTCAAAATGGATGATAATGTCCCAATTTCAATGTCTCACCTGAGCCGCCACAACCTTTACCGCCCATTATGTCTTGTCCATTCGTCAACCAGTATGCCAGCAACATAAGACAAGATTTGGAACATATTTCTCCCCATGCTCACTCCACGTGGGACTCACGTGTCAGAGAAAAGAGAAGAGAAAAGCAGTTGATAATGCCGATTGGACGCTGTATACGGGCTGCTGGCTCAGGACTCAGGTCCCTCGGTAGAAGTGGTGTGGACAGGGTCATATTGAACGCCATTTCTTCAGCCGGTTGGAGGGGATTTTGAGGTAACCAACTTCTTGATAACCTCGAGAGGGCAGATCAGAACAACAGTTTAGTTCAGTTTGTTTTTGGTTCAGGAAATCCAGACAAGCATTAAGTATATGATTTATTGAGTTTATTAAGTTATTACTTTTAGAATTATTCTTAATACCAATGTCTAAACATTGTGACAAAGAGAATACATTCTATTGAAACTATTTTTTCAAATTGGCCTATACTCCCCATCACATTGTCATCTTCATCACAGAGCCATAGGATCAGGAAGTTAGACCTATAACCCATCGGGAGAAATCCCAACAATACAGCAGACCTAATTTGATGAGATTTGTATCAAAACAGAAGAGAACAACCACCACAACAATACAGTCCTTCACATATGTAGGAGTGTATTGAGTGATATCACTCAAGGTGTGTAAACTTCAATCCAAAACCACAGAGGACTGTTACCTCCCCCATTTTGACACGATTCCCAATATGAGTAATGTGTTAAAAAAAAAATTTTTTTTTAAACTACTACTGGTTAAAAAAACTAACTTCAAATAACAAAATCGAATTAGAATCACTAGCCTTAATAACGGCGTAAAGAAAAATAATTGTACCCATACGGTCATAGTAAAATAGACTTAATTAAGACAGTCTACCCTTAGTTAAAGGCAATGCCCTCTCCTTCTTCCCATTGGTTCAAATCACAAATATGTAAAGAACTATAAACTTCATCATAATTATCAATATTACAAATTACCTTAATCAGAATTACAAATGACCTGTCACGTTCGTCATAAGGATGAGACCAAGGTGCAGCGTGGTAGGCGTACATCATTACTTTCAACGAATGAACACCCAATAAAACGAACAACCGAAACGTGACGCTATACAACTAGTTCAGACAGGCAACTAAACATAGACAAGATCCCACAACACAAATAAGTAAAATGGCTACCTAAATATGATCCCCAATCAGAGACAACGATAAACAGCTGTCTCTGATTGGGAACCATATCAGGCCAACATAGACATACAAAAACCCTAGACATACAAAAACTAGAGTACCCACCCTAGTCACACCCTGACCTAACCAAAATATATAGAAAAACAGATATCTAAGGTCAGGGCATGACAGACCTTAAATTCAGTGTCCAAATGGCTTTCCAATAAGGGTGGTCAAACCACACTGGAAAGTCAGGACAGAGGTCATACAAACCTATAAGGGCACAAGGTGAGACCCAAATGCAGACACAGGAGGCAGATGGTTAGAGTCCAAGATGTTTATTAACAATCCAAAAGTGGTAGGCAAGAGAATGGTCGTGGACAGGCAAAAGGTCAAAACCAGTTCAGAGATCCAGAGGTACAGAATGGCAGGCCGGCTCGAGGTCAGGGCAGGCAGAATGGTCAGGCAGGCGGGAACGGAGTCCAGAAAAACAGGCAAAGGTCAAAACCCGGAGGACTAGTAAAAGAGAACAGAAAAGCAGGCCCACGGGAAAAACACACTGGTTGACTTGAACATACAAGACAAACTGGCACAGAGAGAAAGGAAACACAGGGATAAATACACCGGGGGAAAATCAGCGACACCTGGAAGGGGTTGAGAGAATCAGAAGGACAGGTGAAACAGATCAGGGTATGACACAAACCCTTCAAAGAAGTGTTTCTTACTTTATTAAGACTAATTCATGAAAAACAGTCAAACGTTTCATACATACATGCCATAGTCTCGGGAAACATTACAAGAGAGACAACGGAACCCTAATTTTCCCGGGAAAAAAAAAACACAAAACATTTTGTTAGCATTCACTATACTGCACCGTTTCAGCAACCGAAAAAGTTTTAACTACAAACATAACCTAATAATAATGATAAGTCCCCTACTCCCTCAAAATCATGAATCGTTTGTTTTAATCTACCCCAACGTTTGTGTGTGCTCCCATATTATATGATATGACTGGTCTCTCTTTTCCATAACCATATCAAATGATCCTGGTATCGTTACTAGACCAATGTCCAACATCATACGCAATAGTTGTTTTGCCTTAGATTGTTCCTGTTACTCCATCTAAATGTAACAAATAACAAACCCATAACCTCTTTCTAGTAATATAATAATTTCAACCTGTTGCGTTAATTTAGTAAAAATATAAACCTGTTGTTTAACAAATCTAGAACCTTTAAAAAGTTGGTGCTCATCAGCGTAATAGTCTAAACTAACTGTCGCCCACTCTTAGCTATGATGATCAATACTGTTCAGCCTGAACATGAATGATCTGCCTTCTGTCTGTACTGGGTCTGAAGTTCAAATGTATGCAGATGATACAGTGATATATGTGCATGCAAAGAGCAAACAACAAGCTACACAAGAACTCACTACTGTAATGGTCCAAGTAACAAAGTGGCTCAGTGACTGATGTTTGCAACTCAATGTGAAAAAAAAAACGGTCTGCATATTTCTCGCCGCTGAGCCAGATGTCTATGTGTCAGGGGAAAAGCTTCAACTGGTATCCGAATTTAAGTACCTTGGCATCATACTTGATTCCAACCTCTCTTTTAAAAAGCAGGTGAAAAGGTAACTCAAATAACCAAATTTAACCTAGCTAATTTCCGATATATATGAAATTGTTTGACTACAGAGGTAGCAAAACTGTACTTCAAATCTATGATACTCCCCCACTTATCATACTGCTTGACTAGTTGGGCCCAAGCTTGCTGTACAACATTAAAACCCATCCAGTCTGTCTGCAAACAGGCTCTCAAAGTGCTTGACAGGAAGCCCAATAGCCATCATCACTGTTACATCCTCAGAAAGCATGAGCTCCTGAGTTGGAAAAATCTTCTGCAATACACTGACGCATGTCTTATTCAGGATCCTAAATGGCCTGGCTCCCCCTCCACTCAGTTCTTTTGTTAAACAGAAAACCCAAATCTATGACAGCACATCGACAAGGTCCCTTATGGAAAAGCATCTTTAGTCAATCTGCTTTCTCTGTGAGAGCTTCCCATGTCTGGAATACCCTGCCATCAGACACACACAACTGTACCACCTATCACACAAAATAACATGAAGACATAGCTAGAGGCCAATCACACTTGTGGAAATAATCCCTAGCTGTGTATTGCCCATTTCCATGTTGTCTGTAGCTGGTGAGGCATGGAAACACTTTGTTGATTTTCATGTATTTTGTTTTGTTGCTTTTTGAGTGCTACAATGCCTTGCAAAAGTATTCAGCCCCCTTGGCATTTTTCCTATTTTGTTGCATTAAAACCTGTAATTGAAATGGATTTTTATTTGGATTTCATGTAATGGACATACACAAAATAGTCCAAATTGGTGAAGTGAAATGAAAAAGAAATATTGTTTCAAAAAATTCTAAAAATACGTGCATACGTTTTCACCCCCTTTTGATAGGAAGCCCCTAAAAAGATCTGGTGAAACCAATTATCTTCAGAAGTCACATAATTCCACCTGTGTGCAATCTAAGTGTCACATGATCTGTCACATGATCTCAGTATATACACACCTGTTCTGAATGGCCCCAGAGTCTGCAACACCATTAAACAAGGGGCTCCACCAAGCAAGCGGCACCATGAAGACCAAGGAGCTCTCCAAACAGGTCAGGGACAAAGCTGTGGAGAAGTACAGATCAGGGTTGGGTTATAAAAAAATATAAAAAACTTTGAACATCCCACTGAGCACCATTAAATCCATTATTAAAGAATGGAAAGTATACGGCTCCACAACAAACCTGCCAAGAGAGGGCCTGCCCACCAAAACTCACAGACCAGGCAAGGAGGGCATTAATCAGAGAGGCAACAAAGAGACCAAAGATACCCCTGAAGGAGCTGCAAAGCTCAACAGCAGTGATTGGAGTATCTGTCCATAGGACCACTTTAAGCCGTACACTCCACAGAGCTGGGCTTTACGGAAGAGTGTCCAGAAAAAGCCATTGCTTAAAGAAAAAAATAAACAAACACGTTTGGTGTTTGCCAAAAGGCATGTGGGAGACTCCCCAAACATATGAAAGAAGGTACTCTGGTCAGATGAGACAAATATTGAGCTCTTTGGCCATCAAGGAAAACGTTATGTCTGGGTCAAACCCAACACCTCTCATCACCCCGAGACTACATCCCCATAGTGAAGCATGGTAGTGGCAGCATCGTGCTGTGGGGGTGTTTTTCATCAGCAGGGACTGGGAAACTGGTCAGAATTGAAGGAATGATGGATGACGCTAAATAGAGGGACATTATTGAGGGAAACCTGTTTCAGTCTTCCAGAGATTTGAGACTGGGATGGAGGTTCACCTTCCAGCAGGACAATGACCCTAAGCACACTGCTAAAGAAACACTTGAGTGGTTTAATGGAAAACATTTAAATGTCTTGGAATGGCCTAGTCAAAGTCCAGACCTCAATCCAATTGAGAATCTGTGGTATGACTTAAAGATTGCTGTACACCAGCGGAACCCATCCAACTTGAAGGAGCTGGAGCAGTTTTGTCTTGAAGAATGGGCAAAAATCCCAGTGGCTAGATGTGCCAAGCTTATAGAGACATACTCCAAGAGACTTGCAGCTGTATTTGCTGCAAAAGGTGCCTCTACAAAGTATTGAGGGGGGGTGAATAGTTATGCACGCTCAAGTTTTCAGTTTCCTTGTCTTATTTCTTGTTTGTTTTAAAAATATTTTGCATCTTCAAAGTGGTAGGCATGTTGTGTAAATCAAATGATACAAACCCCCCCAAAAAATAAATTTTAATTCCAGGCAAAAAAGTAGGAAAAATACCAAGTTTGTTTGTTCTATGTTGCTCTGCGTGTGCTCACTGCTCCTTGATTGTCTGTATTGTTATTGTAATTGTTTTTAATAACCTGCCCAGGGACTGTGGTTGAAAATTAGCCGGCTGGCTAAAACCGGCACTTTTACTGAAACGTTGATTAATGTGCACTGTCCTTGTAAAAATAAAAATTAACTCAAACTCAAACTGATATCCACTGACCGGACATCGTTCCACGTAATGGAAACAGATTATAATGTTAGAATACATTAACTTCCTACTCAAATTCATTGGTGTTACCGATCTATAAAACCCAGCAACAGTAATCAGAAATGATCACAGAACGTTTCCGATTCAACTATTCAGACCTCTACTGCAAATGTCTCACAGAATCCCTTACAGCCCGATATAGCCCAGTGAGCACGACTCACTTTCACCAGCTCTTGTATTTTTACCAGTAGGCAAAAATGATGTATAACCCATTCTCAACAACATTCAGCATTTACCTCTATCATAAGGTTAAAAAAAAACTTGACAACGGTCTCTTCTCTTTCGGCTTCACACTTATGAAATGTGCAAGACTTTAAATGTAGCGTGTAATACACGTTGTGTAAAATACATGATGTGATGAAATACATCAGTCAATCCATAAGAAGAAAACAAACACATTTCGGTGGGCACAATAGTACAGCCATTTACCACCCACAACTTCTATTATAGCCTAGTTTTATCATGCAATACTTAATACCCATGTTTAGTTATCCATCGCTATTACCTATCCGCTATTATTAGAATTCATTCGGTTTAGGTAACTGTCTCTTCTTTGATCCATTCTCAATATGTTATTCCAGCTGACCATTTAGGCAACAGACAACGTATTACATCGAAATCGCCTCGCTATTTATGTTGAATACATTAGCCTTTCAATTTGAACTAAGCAATCTGTTAAAACCTACCAAACAAACACTAGCGGCCGTGTCCGTCCAGGCCTAACATACCAATAGTTGAATTACAATCAGAAACCCAGATTTGAGTCAATACCATACACCCAATGCTATTGAAATGACGAAGAAACCCCACAAATAATCCAATTACAATGGTCTGTGGGCATAACCTCTGGCACATAATAACCACACAATTTCCAGAAAATAGCCTCAATAAAAGGTCCAAGTGTTTCTCCGCAGAGATTTTCACATGCACAAAAGGAATAGATTAGCAATCATCGAGTTAAATCGACATTCATTGACTTGGAAACAGATCTTGCGCTTTTTAATAAAAGCAGATTATGTGACTTTACAGCATCAGTTTCGGAGACAAGACTTCAAAACATATTCCCCGTGGAACCCAAAAAATAAACGTTTGTTTCCCGGACAATGACTGGCCCGTCATGGGATTCTCAACGGTTCTCTAACCTCCCAGAAACCACGGCAAAAATCAAGCCTCCCAGGGACTATAGACCTTCCGCTGCTTTCTAAAATATCATCCCTCTCTCAATACCACCCCGTCATATTCTATGATGGGCAGTGAAGGAACGGAACCCAAAGACAACGTTATATCAACACTTATGAACCAATTTTCAATCATCTTATTATGCTGTCTGTATCTTATTTACACACTCACGCAACTCGCATATCACATTCACACAATGCTATTCCCAAACATACCTAATCAATTAGTTGTTTTTCAACCATATATATATTTTTTTACCTGCAGGAATATTTTGTAATTTCTATGTCATGGTTAGTTCCTAGGATAATGTAACTCATACATGTACATCTTTCAATACTTCTAAATTGGGGTACAGGTTTAAAACAATTACAGGTGCAACTTACTATCTTATACTATATCATAAATGGTCTTAACTAGTTCACACAGATTCTAGTTTTCATCTAGTTCACACAGATTCTAGATGTTTAACGCTAAATGACCAAACCCAGGACATACCTGGCAAACACATTTCAAATCATTGGAATTCACCACTTCTGAGGGTCACTTAGTCACACAGACACTTTTCAGAATGAGGTCCTTCTTCCAATAGGGTTTCACCAGGTGCCATGCTTCACACAGAATCCACAGTCACCTTGGCCCCTCACCCCTACAGACCGCACCAATCCCCACTGTGATCAATTCAGTGTCAGGACGGCTCTAGGTCGCTCGAAACCGACCAATGATAGGTGTCTTCGAGTCGACTAACTCTCAGGTCATCCTCCACTGACTAGGCCCTGTTAACGCCTCCAAGGTGCACCCCTCACACAGGAATACACACTCCGAGTCTACGTAACAGAGGCTTTTCTTAAAAACTCGACTTTGCGTGTTTCTCTCACCTCTTTCTTTTAAAAAACTAAGTTTGAGATGTGGTATCCACTAGGCTCGCTGCCTCTCAGATCATGGGTTGGTCCATCTGCTCTGTTCCCGAAGTGTGTCCTCCCTGAGATCCCAAGTATGAGGGATCCCTCGTGCACGATTTACCCAGGTCGTCAGGAACGGTCACTAAGTGAAGATTCACATCCCCATCCCCATCCCCGTCGCCAAATGTTGTGGTTCATTTCTTTACTATCAACACCATAGTACCCTCCAAGCTCGTCATCAAGCTCGAGACCCTGGGTCTCGACCCCGCCCTGTGCAACTGGGTACTGGACTTCCTGATGGGCCGCCCCCAGGTGGTGAGGGTAGGCAACAACATCTCCTCCCCACTGATCCTCAACACTGGGGCCCCACAAGGGTGCGTTCTGAGCCCTCTCCTGTACTCCCTGTTCACCCACGACTGCGTGGCCACGCACGCCTCCAACTCAATCATCAAGTTTGCGGACGACACAACAGTGGTAGGCTTGATTACCAACAACGACGAGACGACCTACAGGGAGGAGGTGAGGGCCCTCAGAGTGTGGTGTCAGGAAAATAACCTCACACTCAACGTCAACAAAACTAAGGAGATGATTGTGGACTTCAGGAAACAGCAGAGGGAACACCCCCCTATCCACATCGATGGAACAGTAGTGGAGAGGGTAGCAAGTTTTAAGTTCCTTGGCATACACATCACAGACAAACTGAATTGG
Source organism: Oncorhynchus mykiss (assembly GCF_057628025.1). Taxonomy (NCBI): domain Eukaryota; kingdom Metazoa; phylum Chordata; class Actinopteri; order Salmoniformes; family Salmonidae; genus Oncorhynchus; species Oncorhynchus mykiss. The sequence goes on along the minus strand of NC_143034.1, from coordinate 30,226,255 downwards.
TTCACTCACACAGACAGCATCGTGAAGAAGGCGCAGCAGCGCCTCTTCAACCTCAGGAGGCTGAAGAAATTCGGCTTGTCACCAAAAGCACTCACAAACTTCTACAGATGCACAATCGAGAGCATCCTGGCGGGCTGTATCACCGCCTGGTATGGCAACTGCACCGCCCTCAACCGTAAGGCTCTCCAGAGGGTAGTGAGGTCTGCACAACGCATCACCGGGGGCAAACTACCTGCCCTCCAGGACACCTACACCACCCGATGTCACAGGAAGGCCATAAAGATCATCAAGGACATCAACCACCCGAGCCACTGCCTGTTCACCCCGCTATCATCCAGAAGGCGAGGTCAGTACAGGTGCATCAAAGCTGGGACCGAGAGACTGAAAAACAGCTTCTATCTCAAGGCCATCAGACTGTTAAACAGCCACCACTAACACTGAGTGGCTGCTGCCAACACACTGACACTGACTCAACTCCAGCCACTTTAATAATGGGAATTGATGGGAAATGATGTAAATATATCACTAGCCACTTTAAACAATGCTACCTTATATAATGTTACTTACCCTACATTATTCATCTCATATGCATACGTATATACTGTACTCTATATCATCGACTGTATCCTTATGTAATACATGTATCACTAGCCACTTTAAACTATGCCACTTTGTTTACATACTCATCTCATTTGTACATACTGTACTCGATACCATCTACTGTATCTTGCCTATGCTGCTCTGTACCATCACTCATTCATATATCCTTATGTACATATTATTTATCCCCTTACACTGTGTACAAGACAGTAGTTTTGGAATTGTTAGTTAGATTACTTGTTATTACTGCATTGTCGGAACTAGAAGCACAAGCATTTCGCTACACTCGCATTAACATCTGCTAACCATGTGTATGTGACAAATAAAATTAGATTTGATTTGAGATTTGAGATTTGATTTGAAATGAGGAGAGACAAACTTATCACACAAGTCTGAGTTATACTTAAACTAAATCTTTATTCACTTATTAATAAGGGAGCAGGTCAATAGAACACACACATATAAAGTGAATCGATTGAGTCTCTACGTTAATGATGGCTGGTCGACCAATCACCCTCAGGGACAACGGTATTTTATAGCCAAGATACACCCCCTTCAGGCTACAGGACAAACAAGAGATGCATGGAATGGGTCACAAGGTTAAGATTAGTATGAAAGATACTTATAATTCACAGCAAACAGTATCTCATTGTGTAGAGACCAGGGTCTGGCCCTGGAGTCATCTCTCCATGGTAACTTAAAGAACGAAAACATTAACTCATGCTCTGGAATGCTGTATCACCCAAAGACAACGTAAATCTTCTAGAGGCCCAGCCTCAGTAGAACACACACAGATGAGCGTTCTAACAACCCCTTATTCTGTTGAATAAAACAACCATTTGATGCAATAACAGCATTAGAGCATAATCTTGTAATTTCTCCCCCATAGGTTTCAGGGGCTAGTTGTTGGGTCTGGGATCGATTGATATATATTGTTATTTATTTCTCTTTCTTCCTTTCCCTCTCTCTCTCATAATCCTTCCTCTCTTCGGGTTCAGAATCTATACTGAACAAAAATATATAATTTTACTGAGTTACTGTTCATATAAGGAAATCAGTCAATTGAAAGAAATAAATTAGACCCTAATCTATTGATTTCACATGACTGGGCTGGGGCGCAGCCATGGGTGGGCCTGGGAGGACATAGGCCCACCCACTGGGGAGCCAGGGCCAGCCAATCAGAATTAGTTTTTCCCCGCAAAAGGACTTTATTACGGACTTTATTACTCCTCAGTTTCATCAGCTGTCCGTGTGGCTCATCTCAGAACATCCCTCAGGTGAAGAAGCCATATATGGAAGTCCTGGGCTGGCGTTGTTACACGTGGTCTGAGGTTTTGAGGCAGGTTGGACGTACTGACAAATTCTCTAAAACGACGTTCAGTAAGTGAGGCGGCTCATGGTAGAGAATGAAATCAAATGAAATCAAATTGTATTTGTCACATGCGCCGAAAACAACAGGTGTAGACCGTGAACACAATAAAATAACAATAGCGAGGCTATATACAGGGTGTACCGGTACTGAGTCAATGTGCAGGGGTACAGGTTAGTCGAGGTAAAAACAAAGGGATTTCACTTTAAAAATATTTAAGATATGATTTATTTGCAAATAGTCCGGGTGTACATTTGATTAATTGTTCAGAAGTCTTATAGTTTGGGGGTAGAAGCTGTTAAGGAGCCTTTTAGACCAAGCAAAAGCTTTGGTGGGCATTCCTGCAGTCAGTATGCCAATTCCACGCTCCCTCAAAACTTGACACATCTGTGAGATTGTGTTGTATGACCAAACTACACATTTTAGAGGGGCCTTTTATTGTCCCCAGCACAAGGTGCACCTGTATACGGATTACTAACAGGGATGTTATTGGCCATAGCAAGATCTTGTATTTTATCTTTCCCTCTCTCTCTGTCTTTCTCTCTCTCTTTGTCTGTCTCTCTCTCCCTCTGTCTCTCGCTCTGTCTTTGTATCTCTGTCTTTCTCTCGCTCATCTCTCTCTCCCAGACCGGGCAGCCAGGGCCTGGTGGTGAACGGGTTCCAGGCGCCTACAGACATGGCGAGCGCTGCAGAAACCAGGGAGATCAGTAGTAGTGCCGTTCATCAAATGCCTGCTTCTCACAGAGCTGTATTTCTCATCTGACGGAAAAGAGAGGGGGCCGGAGGGAGAAGAGAGAGAGAGAGAGTGCACACAAGAGAGAGGAGAAGGAGAGCGAAAGAGCCATGCAGTCTCTGAACCTAGATGAGAGAGGGGGGGGGGGGTCGAAAGAGAAAGGGAGGGAAACGAAGGATGGAAAAGAGAGAGGTATATAGCGAGAAGGATATAAAGGGTGAGCTGGTGAGAGAGAAATTCGATAAGATAGACCAAGAAAGGATGAGATTTCAGTCCTGCCAAATCAATGATGAGTTATGTGTAAAGTGCTTCTGTGGAGCCCTGTGGTGTTGTGCTAGAGCTACAGCCATAGCTAAAGGGAACAGAGATCCCTTCTAAAGGCCAGTTACATCAAACCCCACTCATTTAAAAGCTCAGACAGTGCAACTGCTGCTACAGCTGGCTCTAGACACTAATTGGGTACAGAGAAGTAAAGGCTGCCCTGCTGTCAAAATCACATAAGTTGCCCCATAGATACTGATCTGAGATCAGTTAAGAGTTTCTTCCAAATGTCCAAAGTTAGGATTAGGAAGTGTGGCTGATTGTGAATGTGAACTTCTTAAGGATCGGGGTCCCGCTAGCGAGACAACTTCAGGTGAAACTGGAGGGCGCGCAATTAAAATAAATTCTAATAAATATTATGGATTTTAAACATTTAGGTACATATAATTGACTTATATTGGCTGAAAGCTTCAATTCCTGTTAATCTAACTGCACTGTCCGATTTACAGTAGCTATTACAGCGAAAACATGTAATGTGATTGTTTGAGGACGGCACCCCACATCAAAATATTTTTCCACTGGCACGTTTCATACATTCACATATAAAGATGAAATATTCACTTACTTTTTGAAAATATTTCTCTGATTTGTCATCCAAAGGGTCCCAGCTATAACATGTAGTGTCGATTTGTTAGATAAAATCCTTCTTTATATCCCAAAAAGTATGTTTAGTTGGCACCATCGATTTGAGTAATCCACTCATTCAACTTGCAGAGAAAGGAATCCAAAAATCTACCCCTAAACTTTGTTTCAACAACTCAAAATACATATCTATTTACTCCCCAGATAACCTAAAATGTAATCAAACTACAATATTTATTTCGGTAATAAGTTTGTTCAAAAGGAAACTGATTTTAGCAGGTGCGAAGTATCTTCATGGCGAGCGCAAACACGGATTTCCAAGACTGTGTCCTACTAAAACTGTTATTTCTTATTTTTTGTTACAAGCCTGAAACCTTGAACATAGACTTCTGACACCACGTGGAAGCCATAGGATTTTACAATATGGCCTTTCTCTTGCATTTCTAAGAGGATGGTCTCTCTCTCTCAAAAAAAATGTTGGTTGGTTTTTCTTTGGATTTTCTCCTACCATATCTATTGTTTTATATTCTCCTACATTTAAAAAAAAAAATGTCTACAAACTCCAACGTGTATTCTTTCCAATGGTACCAATTCTATGCATATCCTGGCTTCAGGGCCTGAGCTACAGGCAGTTTACTTTGGGCACGTCATTCAGGCGGAAATGGAGAAAAAAGGGGCCTAGCCCTAAGAAGTGAAACGATCACATACCTCAATGTGAGCTAGCATGATAGCCTCATAACCATCCATTCAGACGACTGCCCTGTGGAAGGTAATAACGGAATAATTGGCACTTAATTTGACATACCATTACCGTCGGAATACCGCGTCCGGAATGTTGCCTTCCTTCCCGTCGCTCCTGGAGGGCCGTCCCGTCTTTTCTGCGCACTGCCACGAAAATTGAAATATTGTCATCTCATTTTCATTTTACTTCTGAAAACTAATGATGGATACTGACGATGTTCCATATTTTCCTTTGGCTTGGAGAGAAAAGGTCCTTCAAAATCAGGTCAAACTAGGGCTAGAGTTTTCTATATCCTCACTAGGGGCAAATTGGCCCATTTTGGTGCAGCCAGGCTTGAAATGAAGTTGAGTGGGATGAGGGGTTGATTTTACTAAGAGGAAATACATCGCCCTCTCTTTCTTTCCCATTATTTCTCTCTCTCTTTTCTGAACTCTTGTGTCCACAGTATGTGTCTCTGTCTTTTCTTTCACTCCCTTTTATTTCTGTATCTCTCTCAATCTTCCTCTCTCTCTCGTTTGTGCAGCTAACTGAGGAGGTTGTAATTGAATCATGTGCGATAGAGATGCAGAACATAATGGCAGTTTGTGCTTTTGTATTAGATTGGTGCAGTAATGACTCTCTCCTCTTTCCACTCTTCAGATAACCTAAAAGGGGAAATTGGCATGTTTACCACATTGGATGTATCTGTCCGTGTCAGTGTACAGAATGTGCTGTGAGAAATATCTAATGACGCAGTTTTTACTGCTCATGCTTGTGTTCAGGAATAACTCCCATCCCCCTAGTAATAGAACACAACGTGTTTTGTATGTTGTGCCTGTTCGTCACCGCCACCCCTATGCTTGCTGGCTAAAGTGCATAGCCTTTCCACATATGTTTGATCCTCACCCTCGGCCTGTTCACCAGTTGTGTGTCTACATGGGATTCTAGAGGGCTTGCCTCAGTCCCCCCGGTCAGTATAATTCCACTCTCCACCCAGTATATAATCACTCTCTCTCTCTCTCTCTCTCCATCACCAATCAATACATAGTAATTATTACTCTTGTTTGTACCGTGCCCTGTCAGCAGTCAAGCTCTGTGTGTGTGTGTGTGTGTGTGTGTCTGTGCGTGTGTAACTGCACGTGCATATATTTACAAATGTTTGTGTGTGTGTATACACCAGTGTGTGTGTGTGTATACACCTGTGTGTGTGTGTGTGTGTGTGTGTGTGTGTGTGTGTACACCAATGTGTGGGTGTTCTCTCCCCTTTCACAACCAATGGAGAAATTATTCGTCATAATTGAATGTGAATTTTAGTGAAACAACTGAATTTGCTGACGTGTAAAACAGTGCTTAGCCAAAGTGGAGATAAAGCTAGGATCATTATAGATGGATGCATAATGCAGGAGGAAGGCTGAGCTCAGTCAGAACAGTCTCCTTCTCTATCGGCCTCAGTGTGTCAGGTCTCTCATTAGTAAGCTGTCAGAGGAGAGAGAGAAAAGGTCTGTGGAGGAGGAGTGTTGGAGGGGTGAGAGAGAGCGTGGAAGAGAGAGGGAGAATCACATGCCCAGAGGACCGACCGGAACCCCAGCAGGCGTGAAAGGTGTCTCTCTAACTTGTTTTCCCTTTCCGTCTCACCCTCGCTCTACCTCCACCTCACTTGCCGTCATTATGAATCCAAGTGAGCTCATTTTCATCACTCTTTCTCTCTTTCCCAATGACGTGGGTGTCGATTAAGGAGGCCCTCCGCACCTCTCTGATTCAGAGGGGTTAAATGCAGAGGACACATTTCAGTTGAACGCATTTCAGTTGTCCAACTGACTAAGTATCCCCCTTTCCCTTTTCCCTTCCCTGTCTCTCTGTGTTGTGGTCTTCACCGTTCTCTCTCTCTCCTCCCTCCCCCTCTATCTCTCGCCCTCTCTGTTACTCTAGGAACTAGTCAGACAGTTTACCCCTTCACTCCCTCTGACAGAGGAGGCGGAGAAGGTTTCCCCTCCTTCCTCTCCTCTCTTGGATTCATCTAGCGCTCCTCTCTTCCTCCTCTGGCTGGAGTTAATGGCTTTAGCATCTCCCTTATCTCAGACACACTGCCATGGCTCAGAGCTGGGATTTACTGGATGTTTGGAGCTGTGTGACACACACACACACACACACACACACACACACTTGAGAGCAGTGAGATACACATATGCATCCGCACACACACACACATAAACATACACGCATGCACTGCTGCACACACACACATAAACATACACGCATGCACGGCTGCACACGCACACACACAGACATACACGCATGCACGGCTGCACACACACACACACGGCATAAACTAGCACTAATTAGCAGCGTGTCATTTCACTGATTTGTTCCACAACATCCAGTTGCATCACACCCTCCATCAGGGGAGGGAAGACAGCAGAGCAGCAATCAGACACTCAAACCATCCATGTAATCATCTAATCATCTGCTCCAGCGTCCGCCTGCTTGTACCTACAGGGCCTGCATGTGTGTGTGTGTGTGTGTGTGTGTGTGTGTGTGTGTGTGTGAGAGAGAGAGAGAGAACATGCGATACACATACGCAAGTGCGCACACATACACACACGTCTGGCTGTCTATACATTGAAGCCCTATATATACCACAGTGCTGTCACAGTCAGACTTTCGTGGCTACTCCCCCCCTTCCTTCCTCCCCCTTCCTTCCTTCCTCCCTCTCTCCCCAATCTGCGTGACCCTGTCCTCTAGTCAGCCGAGGGGACGATATGACAGCCTGCTGACAGGCCTGATGGGAGTGCCCCTGGCCCCTGGCCCCTGTTGCTGCTCACACATGCACAGACACAGACATGGTCGCTCACACAAACAGTCACACACACATACACACACTCTCTCTCTCATACTCACACACACACACACCCATGGCTCATCTCATCACCCTGAACTGCTGCCACTGTGGTAGGAGACCCTTCACCCTGCACAGACGCTTAGCCAGCTGACAACCTCACACACACACACACACACACACACACACACACACACACACACACACACACACACACACCCATATCCCTTTCTTCTTTGAGTACAGAGGAAGAGGAGAATAGGCTGTTTTGAGGGAGACAGAAAGAGAGAGAGAGAGAGAGCAACCCACATCTTAATTCACATAATGTGGATGTTATCCAAGGTTTTACATGTACTGAGAGATGTTTGGCCTCTGTAGACATGGGGGACCTTGGATTCTCACAGAATAATGATCAGCATCAGAGCACTTCTCCATATTACCCCTATCTGTATCCACCAAAGCCGAACTCACTCCCGTCTTCACATAGGCCTGCTATGTGGTCACAGTGTGCGTTCACAGGGGCTTGCTGATTGGACTCCAGCCCAGAGAAAAGGAGGACAATGGACGATCGGGCGCCACTGTGCCCCTGAGTGTCATTGGACATTTGTGTCCTGGCCCTCTGCCATTTCATTTTAAACGAGTGTGTTTGTGTCCCTCGCTTGTCGTAACGCAAACCCCATGCCCACCGACATGTCCGCTCTACACAAACAACCCTGGCAATGCCAGTCGCTCACTGTGCCATCCTGGAATCAAAATGGGTCACACATAGCTACGATTCATCTCTTCTCCGGCCTGGGTCTGGCCACAATACTTTCCCCACATCACAAGATACGTTTTCTCTTGCCAAACATCGAGGGAAGTATCTCCTAGCATGGCGTATCCAACCTTGGACAGAGGCAACCTCTATGTCCCCACATGCGTCCTCCATTGCCTGGAGAAGCGGCATGCGGGCATAGGGTTGGCGATCATACACTTTCCAGTGCCAGGCTGAGAAGAATTCCTCTATGGGATTTAGAAAAGGTGAATATGGGGGTAGGTACAAAACAACAAATGGTGGATTGTTGGCAAACCAGTTTTGGACCAGAACATCCAGGTGAAAACTAACATTGTCCCATATAACCACAAATCTAGCAGGCTCCTGATCTGGATCAGGGACAAGCATTGTGTAAATTGCATCCAGAAAAGTGAGCATATGGCCGGTGTTGTACAGACCCAGTGTGGCATTGTGATGGAGGACCCCGTTTTGAGTGATGGCAGCACACATAGTTATATTACCCCCACGCTGTCCAGGAACATTGGTAATTGTCCTCTGTCCTATTACAGTCCTTCCGCGGCGCCTGGTTTTGGTGAGGTTGAAGCCAACCTCATCCACATAAATAAATTAATGGCGAATTACATGGGCATCCAACTCCAATACTCTCTGTAACAGACAAAAGGATATACAGATGAATAAATATGGTACTGAAGTACTGGAAGTAGTGTTGTATACATACCTCTACAAAGTCATGTCGCATATTCTTGACTCTGTCAGAGTTTCTCTCAAATGGCACCTTGTAAAGTTGTTTCATCGTCACTCGGTGCCGTTGGAGGATGCGTTGTATGATCGACAGGCTTACAGCATTGATGTTGTTAAATATGGTGTCATTATTCAAGATATGCTCTCTTATCTCTCAAATCCTAATTGCATTGTTGGCCAAAACCATACTTATAATTGCAGTCTCTTGTACATCTGTAAACAAGCGTCCTCGTCCTCCATGATGTCTTTGCCTTTCCACTCTGTACAGAATTCAAACACAGTATGTGTTCAGCATAGGAACTGTAAACAATGTACAAAACAATGTAGTACAGCATGATAACCAACTTAGAGTTACAAATATTTATGCAATACTATGCAGTCATACGTATTTTACAGTACATTACTGTAATGCTAAAATAGTCATTAGATAGTTGCATACCTGTTCTCATTTCTGAAGGTTCGAATTATGGATGCCACTGAAAATCGACTAAAGTTGGGCTGGACTCTCAGTCCAGCCTCTCTCATGGTCAAACTATGGTTGATCACATGATCAACAAGTGTTGCCCTAATCTCATCAGAGATGGCTCTCCTTCCTTCTCTTCTGGCTCTCACAGACCTGTAACTTCTTCTTTAAGAGGCTCCTCTGTCCTCCACTTGTTACCTGTATTAATGGCACCTGTTTGATCTTAAAAAGACACCTGTCCACAACCTCAAAGAGTCACACTCCAAACTCCACTATGGCCAAGACCAAAGAGCTGTCGAAGGACACCAGAAACAAAATTGTAGACCTGCACCAGACTGGGAAGGCTGAATCTGCAATAGGTAAGCAGCTTGGTTTGAAGAAATCAACTGTGGGATCAAATATTAGGAAATGGAAGACATACAAGACTGATAATCTCCCTAGATCTGGGGCTCCACACAAGATCTCACCCTGTGGGGTCAAAATGATCACAAGAACGGTGAGCAAAAATCCCAGAACCACACGGGGGGATCTAGTGAATGACCTGCAGAGAGCTGGGACCAAAGTAACAAAGCCTACAATCAGTAACACACTACGCCGCCAGGGACTCAAATCCTGCAGTGCCAGACGTGTCCCCCTGCTTAAGCCAGTACATGTCCAGGCCCGTCTGAAGTTTGCTAGAGAGCATTTGGATGATCCAGAAGAAGATTGGGAGAATGTCATATGGTCAGATGAAACCAAAATATAACCTTTTGGTAAAAACTCAACTCGTCGTGTTTGGAGGACAAAGAATGCTGAGTTGCATCCAAAGAACACCATACCTACTGTGAAGCATGGGGGTGGAAACATCATGCTTTGGGGCTGTTTTCCTGCAAAGGGACCATGATGACTGATCCGTGTAAAGGAAAGAATGAATGGTTAAAACCTCCTTCCATCAGCAAGGGCATTGAAGATGAAACGTGTCTGGGTCTTTCAGCATGACAATGATCCCAAACACACCGCCCGGGCAACGAAGGAGTGGCTTCGTAAAGCATTTCAAGGTCCTGGAGTGGCCTAGCCAGTCTCCAGATATCAACCCCATAGAAAATCTTTGGAGGGAGTTGAAAGTCCGTGTTGCCCAGCAACAGCCCCAAAACATCACTGCTCTAGAGGAGATCTGCATGGAGGAATGGGCCAAAATACCAGCAACAGTGTGTGAAAACCTTGTGAAGACTTACAGAAAACGTTTGACCTCTGTCATTGCCAACAAAGGGTATATAACAAAGTATTGAGATAAACTTTTGTTATTGACCAAATACTTATTTTCCACCATAATTTGCAAATAAATTCATTAAAAATCCTACAATGTGATTTTCTGGATTTTTTTTGTCATTTTGTCTGTCATAGTTGAAGTGTACCTATGATGAAAATTACAGGCCTCTCTCATCTTTTTAAGTGGGAGAACTTGCACAATTGGTGGCTGACTAAATACTTTTTTGCCCCACTGTATATCGGAGACAGATAGCCATCTTAGGGCTAACAAATGCTTGATTGAAGCTGTCACAGCTTTGTAGCCGACAGGAGCCATTTCTCAACGCGTTGTGGATGTGTCATATTATGATACTGATATTATTATATATGATATTCATCATTAACAGTTGGTTCAGGTTTGACTGATAATGCAGAAGACAGGAAATGGAATCCGAGTGTTATGCAGGATTAATTTGATTCATAAATCATCTAGTTTGATTGAGGCCTGCTGCCCTCACACGCTGTCTGCTCTCCCAGTGTGTCTCCCAAATGGCACCCTATTCCCTTTTTAGTGCTCTACTTTTGACCCAGGCCCATAGGGCTTTGGTCAAAAATAGTGCACAGTATAGGGGATAGGGTACAATTTGCGATGCAGACCCTCTATTTCCCATGCCACTTACTTAGCGTCGGATGTGCTGTGATGTTTTCACCTACTATTTTAATATCGAGGCAATACAACTCAACGGGAGGGGCAGTCTTTTATTGCCTCAAAAGAACAGGTGCAGATGCTTCGTAACCACGGCCATCAGATCTTTTATACATCTTTCCTATCTTTCCTATTTTCTAAAACTGGAGTTATGAAGGACATCTGTTCTCAAACCAGTCTGGAGGATAGAGTTCACCTTTACCCTCGCACAACAAAACAAACATAAGTTCCACTCTACTGCACAGACGTGTAGACACACACACACACACACACACATACATACAAACACACAGCCTCCCCCCACACACCACACATTATGTTCGACAAAGTGTACCCCACTACATACAGACGCTCCTATGGGACTCAGTACCACCAAGCCTTATATAATGTATTATTAAAGCTTAAAGCTTATGCTCTTTCATGTCTCAGTACTTCCATTAGGCTCATACTCTGACAAAATGTTGGTTTATTTTTATACATACAGTACATGCAGTACTGCAAGAATGTTGTGTTAAACAGTACAGTAAAGTAAAGAACAGTACTTTAGTTTTTCTTTGGTTGTTATGTGAAACAGGCTACATGGGAGTGTGAGCGATGTGAAGGACAGAGAGAGTTGGGGGATATGTTGGTTGGATGGGGAGGGGGATTCTTGATGGGGGAAGAGCTCAATCCTGCCATTCAGGGCCGGACGGACGAGTGTGGGTGAAGAGGTGGAGGAGGGAGACAGTCGCAGCTCATCTTGTCTGTGGCGAAACCTCCTTCAGGAATCCCATCAAATTGCAGAGGCATACACACACACACACACACACACACACACACACACACACACACACACACACACACACACACACACACACACACACACACACACACACACACACACACACACACACACACACACACACACACAGACGTCAGCCACCTTTATCTCCTCTCACTCTCAAGGATGAGAGTCAGACAGAGACTTACATTATTAGACTCACATCCCCTCCTCTTTCTAACAAGAGCTCTCAGAACTATATCTACTGCATAACAGGGCCTGGAGATAGTAGGTTATAGACAGCAGATCAGCATCCTGTCTCACGCTATACAAATGACCCTCTCATCCCAGCACATGACATGCTGTTAGGGCTGTGCATTGCGCGAGAGGCTTGTTAAAGCCTTCAGTGTTTGTAGTATATTCAACAGTGGTGTCTTTGAGTCTGTAGGGAAATAGATGAGCTAGCCAGAGGAACATGTTGTGTCTGTATCGTGTGTGTGTGTGTCTCTCTCTCTCTGTGTGTGTGTGTGTGTGTGTGTGTGTGTGTGTGTGTGTGTGTGTGTGTGTGTGTGTGTGTGCGTGCGTGCGTGTGTGTGTGGTGTTCGCTGTCTGAGCTCCAAAACACACATGCATGGAGACACACTCTCTCTCTCTCTCTCTCCCTTTCTCTCTTTAATGCTAGCGTTGTGATTGTTACTTCAAATGAGTTTGTTTTATTTGCTCGTATTACAGTATTCATATCATCTTCCTTTTCCAAATGCACTTATTGTAAGTCCCCCGGGATAGGAGGGTCTGCTCAATCAAATCTAAAACATCAGCGTGTTCTGTAGAGAGAGGAAATTGACTGTAGCCCACCTCCATCACCATGTCCATTAGCCTTGTGTCTCCATCTGTCACGCAAGGCCAACACACACACGCACGCACGCACACACACACACACACCCTCAGACCACTCACCCAGACCACTCACAGGTCAGCTATCCAATAGGGACTCGGTCGGCACAGTAGGTCCGAGGTTTTAGCCAATCGATGCGAACGAAAATGGATTCAAGCGACGGGAGTGATAGCAGACACAGCCCTGTTGTCTCAGGAGTGGTCTCTACTTCGTCCTCTTCTAGTAGGAGGAAATGGACACAGTGGAAATTGATGAGGGAAAATACATGAGAAGAATGGGAGATTCCTTCCGCCCAGTGGGGTATAGCAGAAATCAGTGAAGGCAAGAGTTTAGGGTTGCGGTAGATTCCCTTTATGTTTAGCTGGTAAGGAGTTTGGAGTGTTGTGGGGGAATCAATGGGAGGATCACTGTACTGTGGAGAGAGCGTGTGTGTGAGACACACACACTGACACACAGAAGTAGACCGCACACACACGCACACACACACACTGGCACAGAAGTAGACCGCACACACTCACACACACACACACTGACACACAGAAGTAGACTGCACACACACACTCCCACACTGACACACAGACACACACATTCTCTCTCACAGGTTCCAGATATCACTCCCTCTTCCTTAGTAATGCAAAAACGAAACCATCCACTGGCAGGGAGCCTCTCTGCGTCTCTCTGTCTCTGACACACACTCCTCTTTCGTCCTCTCCCTCGCTCCTCTCATCTCTGAAACGGACACATTTCTTTGCGGTCGGTGCCCCTTTGACCGTTTGATGTGTAGATCTCCCTCTTTTTCTGATGCTGTTGCCCGCTCACTGTTCTGGCCATCTGCTACTCATACAGTTTGGATCACACTACTGAGCGGTGCTTCACCCTCATCATCAACGCAAGCGCCGTCTTTTGACCGAGTTGATTGATTGATGTTTCATTGTGTTTCTCTAATGCTCGGGGGCTTGGAAGCAGGTTCAACGTCTCTCTCGTCATAGTACGATAATGAGATGGTGGTTTATTCAAAGTGACTTATAGTGAATGCAGTACAGGACCGAAGGTGTTTTGACCTGACCAGGATTGACTTTTGACCGTACAGTCCAGGGCACAGTGTTTCCTGGTCAAGGTTGTGGTGACCTGGTCACAGTCATGTGGTCAGTGAAAACTCCTGGTCCTAAGTAAACAACAGGTGCCCATGCAGACATCAAACAGGGCAGCAGGTAGCCTTGCCGTTAAATCTGGTTCCAATACCCGAGCTGACAAGGTGGAAAATTGGTCGGTGTGCCCTTGAGCAAGGCACTTCACCCTAATTTTCTCCGTACTACTATCGCTGACCCTGGAAAACAACGCTTTTCACTGCACCTATCCGGTGTATGAGACAATAACACATTTAAATCTCATAACCTTCTCCAGCCAACTGATCCATGGAAACTATAGTTAATGTAACCTCTGCTCTGTCTGTGTGCTGTGTGTTTGAACCATACAGTAGTTCATGTAACCTCTGGTCTGTGTGTTTGAACCATACAGTAGTTCATGTAACCTCTGGACTGTGTGTTTGAACCATACAGTAGTTAAGGTAACCTCTGGTCTGTGTGTTTGAACCATACAGTAGTTAAGGTAACCTCTGGTCTGTGTGTTTGAACCATACAGTAGTTCATGTAACCTCTGGTCTGTGTGTTTGAACCATACAGTAGTTAAGGTAACCTCTGGTCTGTGTGTTTGAACCATACAGTAGTTAAGGTAACCTCTGGTCTGTGTGTTTGAACCATACAGTAGTTAAGGTAACCTCTGGTCTGTGTGTTTGAACCATACAGTAGTTCATGTAACCTCTGGTCTGTGTGTTTGAACCATACAGTAGTTAAGGTAACCTCTGGTCTGTGTGTTTGAACCATACAGTAGTTCATGTAACCTCTGGTCTGTGTGTTTGAACCATACAGTAGTTAAGGTAACCTCTGGTCTGTGTGTTTGAACCATACAGTAGTTAAGGTAACCTCTGGTCTGTGTGTTTGAACCATACAGTAGTTAAGGTAACCTCTGGACTGTGTGTTTGAACCATACAGTAGTTCATGTAACCTCTGGTCTGTGTGTTTGAACCATACAGTAGTTCATGTAACCTCTGGTCTGTGTGTTTGAACCATACAGTAGTTCATGTAACCTCTGGACTGTGTGTTTGAACCATACAGTAGTTCATGTAACCTCTGGTCTGTGTGTTTGAACCATACAGTAGTTAAGGTAACCTCTGGTCTGTGTGTTTGAACCATACAGTAGTTAAGGTAACCTCTGGTCTGTGTGTTTGAACCATACAGTAGTTCATGTAACCTCTGGTCTGTGTGTTTGAACCATACAGTAGTTCATGTAACCTCTGGTCTGTGTGTTTGAACCATACAGTAGTTAAGGTAACCTCTGGTCTGTGTGTTTGAACCATACAGTAGTTCATGTAACCTCTGCTCTGTGTGTTTGAACCATACAGTAGTTAAGGTAACCTCTGGTCTGTGTGTTTGAACCATACAGTAGTTAAGGTAACCTCTGGTCTGTGTGTTTGAACCATACAGTAGTTCATGTAACCTCTGCTCTGTGTGTTTCTGTCTCATAGATTTCTCGGGGTGCCCCCAGGCAGAGGGAGCTGCCCCCTGACAGGACCTCTGCCCTTTGACCTCATCTACACAGACTACCACGGCATGCAGCAGATGAAGCAGCACATGGGGCTCTCGCTCAAGAGACACAAGTATGTGTGTGTGTGTGTGTGTGTGTGTGCGTGTGTGCGTGTATAATATACATGTGTTAGTGTGATGTCATAGCTAAGGTTTACGACCTGTGTTTATGAGTCCATTAGGGCTGCTTGTTAGGTGCACTGCTACTGACGTGTCTCTCTGCTCGTAATTCACACGGGTAATTAATCCCCTACAGGTCAGTAAAACATCCCTCAGTCTCCGGCCAGACTGTCAGTCCTGTCTAATACTATGATGGAAGGGGAGGAGGGGGGGCATCAATACAAAAGGACAGCACCACAGCAGTAACAATACACACTCTCTCCGTCCACTCAGAATTACATGACAGGTCTTCCTTTTGAAGTCCACACACGCATAAATGAATTCAGAGAAACACAAACACACACATAGACAACAACAAAAAACACATGCATTTTCTTACACTTTAACTGCAGTGTTGAGAAAGGGCTCATAAGTACCTATTTCACGGTAAAGTCTACACTTGTATTCGACGCATGTGACAAATAAGTTGATTTGATTTGACACATGTTTAGAGGCGGACCCATACACACACACGTTCAGTGCCGTCTATCTGACACACACCATTGGCAGACTTTTCTGCTCGGCAACAAACAGCACCAACTAGAACGCATACAGCACAACGCTCATACCAGCTCCTCTTCTATATACAGTATGCACCAGCCCAGCTGTCAACAGCTTCTTATTACTGTTGTACTGGTTGGGGTTTGCGTTGCGGTTAACTATCAATCGTAGCGAGGCGCTGAGCGAAGGAGGGAGTGAGATAGAGGGGAGCAAAGATAGAGGGAGAGTGCAAATGGAAGAGTGGCAGGCCTCTTGACTCAAACTGACACCAGATAACAGCCGATGCCCACGCCATGTATTTTTTAAATCCAATTATAAATGAGGGGTGAGAGAGTTTTGGTATGCGTGCGTGTGTGTATGCATTTTGGCATGAGGTAAGAGCATGAGAAGTGGGCCCGATGCTCTGGTTAAATGATCCCTATCCGAGCAGCTCTCTCTCTCTGTCTGTGTGTGTGTGTGTGTGTGTGTGTGTGTGTGTGTGTGTGTGTGTGTGTGTGTGTGTGTGTGTGTGTGTGTGTGTGTGTGTGTCACGTTTCAGGGAAGACCCAGATGCAGACAGTGTTGAAGTATCAAAGGTTTATTACTAGAACAGGGGGCAGGCAAAACGACAGTTCAAGGGCAGGCAGAGGTCAGTAATCCAGTGTGGTGTGACAAGGTACAGAACGGCAGGCTCAGGGTCAGGGCAGGCAGAATGGTCAAAACCGAGAAAACTAGGAACTGACAGGAGCAAAGGGGAAACCGCTGGTCTGTTTGACGAACAAAACAAACTGGCAGCAGACAAACAGAGGACACAGGTATAAATACACAGGGGATAATGAGGGAAGATGGGAGACACCTGGTGGGGGGTGGGGACAAGCACAAAGACAGGTGAAACAGATCAGGGTGTGACGGTGTGTGCGTGCCTGCCTGCGTGTGTGTGTGTTTGTGACCAAACAACTTTGCCCGACTGGTTGTAATAGTTTGCTGAGGTCAGCAGCTCTCCCAGACAGTGAGTGGCTCAACAGTTATGGAGCCGTGTTGATTTCTGCCTGGCCTAGGCAAAGCAGCACATGTCAGTCTCTCCCGATCAATCAAGGGTTTGCGGTGTATAAATCAACTACTTTTTCCAAGTAGAGCGCGATTTGAGGTTTCGAGACGGAATTAATATCAGAACTTTTTGAAAAGTAAGCCCTAAACATATTCAGATGTAGCTATGGTAAACAACCTTCGGTATTATTATTTAATGAGCGAGCTCACATAATAAATCTCCTCTGCAACACACAGGGAATTGGCGTCACGATGAAATGTACGACCCACTCATTATACGATACATAACATGTATAAAGCTCAGTATTTATTTGTAAGAAGAACAAACCCCAGCGCTTTCTTCCGCACCGTACATCATATCATCAGCTTTTATACTACAAACATGAATGACTTATCAGTCTAGTCCACACCTTATTGGAGACTCACACGCTTTCAAGGATGAAGTAGCCTTTAGACACTCTACTTTAACCCCAGATGCAGTGCTTTACCCACAGTCCTTAGAGGATTTGTGGACAAGAATGAGATACGAGCCTTTTATCAGCCCTATCAACTGAAAGGCATATCATTAATCAAGTGCAGAGCTCCTGGGCCCTTCAGTCTCTGTTTAATTACTTTAGTTTGATGTTGCTCCCAACGTCCAGATGCATTAATAATGCCTGGCCAGCCAATACGCTAGTTTCCTTTGGGAGGTGTGTGTGTGTGTGTGTGTGCTTGGACGCATGTGTGCATGTGTGCCTGTGCGCGTGCGTGTGTGTGTGTGCGTTCAGGGGAAGAAGAAGAGGAGGGGGGGTCAGTGATAGGAAGAGGGCAGAGGTCTGGTAAAGATGCTGAAAGCTGATATTGCGCGGCTTTAAATCACACCTTGCAACTGATAGTCGGGGGGGATACACTATTGATCCCTAGGTACGTGCAGCACAAGGGGATGTGTGAAACGTACTCCTCAGCCTGAAGTCTCCCCACTTGGGCCAGCTAGCTTTTCGCGTGGCGCCGTCTGTTAAGACCCGTCAGGAGGGCGGCCACGTGTGCTAGCAAGGCAGAGGTCCTGAGTTCACGCCAGTTATGGATTGAATCGGGAGGAAGAGGTACTCGCTAAGCAAGCAGTGACGTCCTTTACGTACGCATGGTGAATTTACTGCTCTGATAGAGCAGAGCTGGAGGAGGACTGCGAGGGCACACATATAGTACACACGCACGCACACACACACAGAAAATGTTACGTAAGCACACACACACACTCCGCAACCCAGGCCATTTCTCACCTCACAAACTTACTCACCTCCTGATCGGCTACTGGGAGCACTGATCACAGTATTTACAAGCCACAGTTACCCTTTTCCCCTTTTTGAACAAGATAACGTAATGCACACTGAGTGGACAAAACATTAGGAACACCTTTCATAATATTGAGTTGCACCCCCCTTTTGCCCTCAGAACAGCCTCAATTCATTGGGGCAGAGACTCTACAGGGCGTTCAAAGTATTCCGCAGGGATGGTGGCCCATGTTGACTCCAATGCTTCTCATATTTGTGTCAAGTTGGCTGTATGTCCTTTGGGTGGTGGACCATTTTTGATACAAGAACAGGTATTCCTAATGTTTTGTATACTCAGTGTATAAGAAACTTTATATGTATCTATATCAGTGGTTTGTGATGTAGAACACATATTTATCTATATCAAGGGTTTGTGATGTAGAACACATATTCATCCATATCAGTGGTTTGTGATGTAGAACACATATTTGTCTATGTCAGTGGTTTGTGATGTAGAACACATATTTGTCTATATCAGTGGTTTGTGATGTAGAACACATATTTGTCTATATCAGTGGTTTGTGATGTAGAACACATATTTGTCTATATCAGTGGTTTGTGATGTAGAACACATATTTGTCTATATCAGTGGTTTGTGATGTAGAACACATATTTGTCTATATCAGTGGTTTGTGATGTAGAACACATATTTATCTATGTCAGTGGTTTGTGATGTAGAACACATATTTATCTATGTCAGTGGTTTGTGATGTAGAACACATATTTATCTATATCAAGGGTTTGTGATGTAGAACACATATTCATCCATATCAGTGGTTTGTGATGTAGAACACATATTTGTCTATATCAGTGGTTTGTGATGTAGAACACATATTTATCTATGTCAGTGGTTTGTGATGTAGAACACATATTTGTCTATATCAGTGGTTTGTGATGTAGAACACATATTTGTCTATATCAGTGGTTTGTGATGTAGAACACACATTTATCTATATCAGTGGTTTGTGATGTAGAACACATATTTGTCTATATCAGTGGTTTGTGATGTAGAACACATATTTGTCTATATCAGTGGTTTGTGATGTAGAACACACATTTATCTATATCAGTGGTTTGTGATGTAGAACACATATTTATCTATATCAGTGGTTTGTGATGTAGAACACATATTTATCTATGTCAGTGGTTTGTGATGTAGAACACATATTTATCTATATCAGTGGTTTGTGATGTAGAACACATATTTATCTATATCAGTGGTTTGTGATGTAGAACACATATTTGTCTATATCAGTGGTTTGTGATGTAGAACACATATTTGTCTATATCAGTGGTTTGTGATGTAGAACACATATTTATCGATGTCAGTGGTTTGTGATGTAGAACACATATTTATCTATATCAGTGGTTTGTGATGTAGAACTCATATTTATCTATGTCGATGTTTGTGATGTAGAACACATATTTGTCTATGTCAGTGGTTTGTGATGTAGAACACATATTTATCTATATCAGTGGTTTGTGATGTAGAACTCATATTTATCTATGTCAGTGGTTTGTGATGTAGAACACATATTTGTCTATGTCAGTGGTTTGTGATGTAGAACACATATTTGTCTATATCAGTGGTTTGTGATGTAGAACACATATTTATCTATATCAGTGGTTTGTGATGTAGAACACATATTCATCTATATCAGTGGTTTGTGATGTAGAACACATATTTGTCTATATCAGTGGTTTGTGATGTAGAACACATATTTGTCTATATCAGTGGTTTGTGATGTAGAACACATTTATCTATATCAGTGGTTTGTGATGTAGAACTCATATTTATCTATGTCAGTGGTTTGTGATGTAGAACACATATTTGTCTATGTCAGTGGTTTGTGATGTAGAACACATATTTGTCTATATCAGTGGTTTGTGATGTAGAACACATATTTATCTACAGTATATCAGTGGTTTGTGATGTAGAACACATATTTATCTACAGTATTTCAGTGGTTTAAATCTAAACAGGAACAGTGGTGGGTGACAGCCTCCCACCCTGTCGCCCATTAGGGACCATTCCCGCTACAAGCAACAATTTAACCAAGATTAATCCCCACTCTGATCCTCTGCTAGATATGCTACCAGATATTCCACTCAGTAACTCCAAAGCCATTTCCCTCCTTCTTTTCATCCCTTCATCCCTCCTTCCCTCCATCCCACCATCCCCTTCACACGTCCAGGGTAATCTTGTCTGTTGGCAGAAGATTCTCCTGTTTTTGAGACGATGAGGGAGGGAGGGAGGGAGGGAGGGATGGAGGGAGGGAGGGATAAAGGGAGGGAGGGAGGGATAAAGGGAGGGATAAAGGGAGGGAGGGAGGGATAAAGGGAGAGAGGGATAAAGGGAGGGAGGGATGGAGAGAGTGGGAGGGATGAGAGAGAGGGAGGGAGGGATGAGAGAGAGAGAGAGAGAGAGAGAGAGAGAGAGAGAGATAGGTAGGTAGGTATGGAGGGATAAAGGGAGGGAGGGATGGAGAGAGTGAGGGAGGGATAAAAGGAGGGAGGGCTGGAGAGAGTGGGAGGGATAACGGGAGGGAGGGAGGGATAAAGGGAGGGAGGGATAAAGGGAGCGAGGGATAAAGGGAGGAATGGATGGAGAGAGTGAGGGAGGGATAAAGGGAGGGAGGGAGGGATAAAGGTAGGTAGGGATGAGAGAGAGAGAGAGAGAGAGAGAGATAGGTAGGGATGGAGAAAGGGTGGGAGGGATGAGAGAGAGAGAGAGAGAGAGAGAGAGAGAGATAAGTAGGGTGAGAAAGGGTGGGAGAGAGCGAGGCAGAACTGAAAGTTAAATCTCTCATCAATGTTTCATGACACCGCTCTGAAAGCCTTGACTTACAGCTGCTCAAAGAGGCATGGCACTTTTTTAAGACGCTCCCTTCGAGATATGTCGCTGTCGATCTAATGCCCTGTGCTCGTTTGCAGAAGAACACACCAAAGTGTCACAGAAATACCTGCGTCACCTTGGGCAGCATGGTAAAAATATTATGCCTACAGTGAAATGTGTATCAATCGTGTTCACATGCTTGAAAATGGCCCATTAGCATCACAACAATGCCTTGAACACACACACACACAGTAAACGCACACTAGACACTGCATCTCCGAATATAGGCCTAGCAATCTTTGCTGTCGTGTTGACACAATAGCAACACATTAATAACGTCAGGACAACGTTGAAAAAAAAATACCCAGTGGTTGCATGGTGTGAGTCACTGCGGTGTTAAACGGTGCCCATGGTGCAGGCTGTTGTATTTAACGCAGTGCATGTTATTTACTTTGAAATGGAGCCAGTGAATCTGGAACACAGTGTTAGAAGGGGAAGTTACACACATCTACGCACGCACGCACACACACACACACACACACACACACACACACACACACACACACACACGCCGCTGCTAAATCGTGGCCACCACTGAAAGAAAAAACGAATCTGGCCCCGCTGCTGAAAAACATCCAAGGGAAACACTGCACACGCTCTGTCAAGGGGGCCTTGGTGACCACTGGTCAGCAACACAGACGCGTTATGAGGTACACATGGAAATATGAGATTCTAACTTGTATTTCTTTCTGGAAAATATGTTATCGATAGACTACAGCTCTGCTTCAAGTGCTTATGTGTCTACTTGAAAATCTGATTCTAGCAGAACATTTCAGCCCTGTCTCAAAGGAGAAACCATGGCTCTATCTATCCACACGCACACTCTACTTGGTATTCCACGGTAACGGAACTGTGCTTTGACTTTAAAAATGTATGCCAAACAAAAACGATGGATTTCAAAGTTGAACACACGATAAAACTCTCCAGAAGGATTACTTTTAACAATGTCCACAGAAGATGTGTCAAAAACGAATTGGGGCGGAAGAACTGTGCGGATCAAACCGTAATGTAATTGCGGTAAAATC
This sequence comes from Oncorhynchus mykiss, assembly GCF_057628025.1. Classification (NCBI taxonomy): domain Eukaryota; kingdom Metazoa; phylum Chordata; class Actinopteri; order Salmoniformes; family Salmonidae; genus Oncorhynchus; species Oncorhynchus mykiss. The sequence goes on along the minus strand of NC_143034.1, from coordinate 30,203,967 downwards.
TCTCTCGGGTTTTTATGTGCCCACATATTCCAAAAAAAACAAAATATCTGCTCTGAATTAAGATTCAAAGATGTCAGCAGAAAAAAATGGGGTGTCAGCTATGTCATGGTACCTTGAGTTTGAAAAAAATATATTTTTGTTATTGAAGTAAGTAAGTAAAGTGGATTTACACCCGGTAACAGAATTACGGTAACGGAATTACATCATGGGTCCCTGATCTGTACTACACAGAAATGCATAATGATGGATATGAATATCATTCTCTGTTTGGACATCACAGCACAGCACAGCACGGTAGATTACAGTACAGTACAATACAGTACGTTAGAGTAGGGTAGAGTTCAGTGCAGTAGAATACAGTACAGTAGAGTAGAGTATAGTTCAGTAGAGTAGAGTATATTGTATCCTGTACTATACTCAACTTTTCTTTAGTGTTCTATATTGTACTGTACTATTGTATTGAACAGTACTCTGCTATGCTCTACTCACTGTACTGTACTCTACAGTCCTGCACTGTACTGTACTGTGCTAGCCAAACTTGTGAAACATACGTCTATGATAGATTCAGATTTGGTCCAGTCCGGTCCGTCCTTTGACATTAACATCTAAAGCCAAGGCGGACTGACCAAAGCTCATCTACTTTTCAACATCCATGAACGTCCGGTGTAGGTTGGTGCTCAGCAGTGAGGATGCTGGTTAAGGTAAATGGAGAGAGAGAGAGGGGGCTCATTGGTAGGTGTCACTAACAGCTGGGAGAGGTGACAATAACTGGAGAGTGAGAGATAGAGGTAGAAACTAGGGAGAGAGAGAGAGGCAGGGGTTGTCCAGACTCAGACTGTTTTAACACTGTTGGTTTTGTCACACCCTGGCCATAGAGAGGCTTTTTATTCTCTATTTTGGTTAGGCCAAGGTGTGACTAGGGTGGGCGTTCTATGTTATTTTTCTATGTTTTTGTATTTCTTTGTTTTTGGCCGGGTATAGTTCTCAATCAGGGACAGCTGTCTGTCATTGTCTCTGATTGAGAACCATACTTAGGTAGCTCTTGCCCACATGGGTTTCGTGGGTAGGTATGTTCTGTTTCATGTGTTTTGTACCTGACGGAGCTGTTTCGGTTGTTTATTTTGTCCCTTGTTGTATTTAGTGTTCAGTTTATTAAAATAATGATGAACACTTACCAGGCTGCATCTTGGTCCTCACCTTCTTCCACCAACGGCCATTACAGGTTTGACCACTAGACGACAGGAAGACAAAGAAAGTTAACTGCTGAACATAACAAGCAGTATGCCAGTGGAAGGGAGAACAGTAGAAGGTGACCCAACTGTGGCTTGTGACTGTTATGATTTCCCATTGTAGCCAATTAGGTTGCAGAAATTCCATTAGATTTTTTTTGTTGTCATTTTTGTAAAGAAATTGAGTTGAATCACTTAATATATAAACAACATTTCTATCATTAACATTACTATAACTAATTGGTATCTTCCATTACATTTAACTTCTCCGAACTCTCATTATCCTCCCTCCACATGAAAGAGAGACATTAGAAAATGATCATACAGATATGTGGGTTGTTGGTAACGGTATTACAAGGCAATATTTCTTAAGCCTGCAGAAGGTGAACAACATCTCCAAAACCAAATATACGTTTTGAAATCAGTTGCCAGGGGTATTTACGTCAACGTGATTATATTTTGATGTAGAGTACCACTGAAAAGTTTGGACACACCTACTCATTCAAGGGTTTTTCTCCAACAGTCTTGAAGGAGTTCACACACATGTTGAGCACTTTTTCTTCACTCTCTGCGGTCCAATTCATCTCAAACCATCTCAATTTGTTTGAGGTCGGGTGATTGTCAGGTCAGCTGATGCAACAATCTCCTTGGTCAAATAGTCCTTAAACAGCCTAGAGGTGTGTTTTGGGTCATTGTCCTGTTGAAAAACAAATAGTCCCACTAAGCAAATGAGATGGGAGGTGTATCTTGTGGTAGCCATGCTGGATAAGTGTGCCTTGAATTCTAAATAGCTCTAAATAGGTCACCGACAGTGTCACCAGCAAAGCACCATCACACCTCCTCCTCCATGCTTCACGGTGGGAACCACACATGCAGAGATCAGCCGTTCACCTACTCTGCGTCTCACAAAGACACGATGGTTGGAACCAAAAATCTCAAATTTGAACTCATCAGACCAAAGGACAGATTTCCACCAGGTCTAATGTCCATTGCTCGTGTTTCTTGGCCCAAGCAAGTCTCTTCTTATTATTGGTGACCTTAAGTAGTGGTTCCTTTGCAGCAATACGACCAAGACGGCCATATTCACACAGTCTCCTCTGAACAGTTGATGTTGAGATGTGTCTGTTACTTGAACTCTCTGAAGTATTACTTTGGGCTGCAATTTCTGAGGCTGGTAACTCTAATGAACTTATCCTCTGCAGCAGATATAACTCTGGGTCTTCCATTCCTGTGGCGGTCCTCATGAGAGCCAGTTTCATCATAGTGCTTGATGGTTTTTGCGACTGCAATTGAAGATACTTTAAAAGTTGTTGAAATGTTCTACATTGATTGACTGACCTCCATGTCTTAAAGCAATGGACTGTCATTTCTCTTTGCTTAATTGATCTGTTCTTGCCATAATATGGACTTAGTCTTTTACCAAATAGGGCTATCTTCTGTATACCACCCCAACATTGTCACAACATAACTGATTTTTGTATTTTTTTGTATTTTATTTCACCTTTATTTAACCAGGTAGGCAAGTTGAGAACAAGTTCTCATTTACAGTTGCGACCTGGCCAAGATAAAGCAAAGCAGTTCGACACATACAACAACACAGAGTTACACATGGAGTAAAACAAACATACAGTCAATAATACAGTAGACAAATAAGCCTATATACAATGTGAGCAAATGAGGTGAGGTAAGGGAGGTAAAGGCAAAAAAAAGGTAATGGTGGCGAAGTAAATACAATATAGCAAGTAAAACACTGGAATGGTTGATTTGCAGTGGAAGAATGTGCAAAGTAGAAATAAAATAATGGGGTGCAAAGGAGCAAAATAAATAAATACAATAGGGGGAGAGGTAGTTGTTTGGGCTAAATTATAGATGGGCTATGTACAGGTGCAGTAATCTGTGAGCTGCTCTGACAGCTGGTGCTTAAAGCTAGTGAGGGAGTTAAGTGTTTCCAGTTTCAGAGATTTTTGTAGTTCGTTTCAGTCATTGGCAGCAGAGAACTGGAAGGAGAGGTGGCCAAAGGAAGAATTGGTCTTGGGGGTGCCCAGAGAGATATACCTGCTGGAGTGCGTGCTACAGGTGGGTGCTGCTATGGTGACCAGCGAGCTGAGATAAGGGGGGACTTTACCTAGCAGGGTCTTGTAGATGACCTGGAGCCAGTGGGTTTGGCGATGAGTATGAAGCTAGGGCCAGCCAACGAGAGCTTACAGGTCGCATTGGTGGGTAGTATATGGGGCTTTGGTGACAAAACGGATGGCACTGTGATAGACTGCATCCAATTTATTGAGTAGGGTATTGGAGGCTATTTTGTAAATGACATCGTCGGGGATTGGTAGGATGGTCAGTTTTACAAGGGTATGTTTGGCAGCATGAGTGAAGGATGCTTTGTTGCGAAATAGGAAGCCAATTCTAGATTTAACTTTGGATTGGAGATGTTTGATGTGAGTCTGGAAGGAGAGTTTACAGTCTAACCAGACACCTAGGTATTTGTAGTTGTCCAGAACCGTCCAGAGTAGTGATGTTGGACGGGCGGGCAGGTGCAGGCAGCGATCGGTTGAAGAGCATGCATTTAGTTTTACTTGTATTTAAGAGCAATTGGAGGCCATGGAAGGAGAGTTGTATGGCATTGAAGCTCGTCTGGAGGGTTGTTAACACAGTGTCCAAAGAAGGGCCAGAAGTATACAGAATGGTGTCGTCTGCGTAGAGGTGGATCAGAGACTCATCAGCAGCAAGAGTGACATCATTGATGTATACAGAGAAGAGAGTCGGTCCAAGAATTTAACCCTGAGGCACCCCCATAGAGACTGCCAGAGGCCCGGACAACAGGCCCTCCGATTTGACACATTGAACTCTATCAGAGAAGTAATTGGTGAACCAGGCGAGGCAATAATTTGAGAAACCAAGGCTATGATTGGCTAAAAACGCATTAAGAAGGAAAGACATTCCACACATTAACTTTTAACAAGGTACACCTGTTAATTGAAATGCGTTCCAGGTGACTATCTAATGAAGCTGGTTGAGAGAATGCCAAGAGTGTGCAAAGCTGTCTTCAAGGCAAAGTGTAGCTACTTTGAAGAATCTCAAATATAGAATATATTTCCATTTGTTTAACACTTTTTGGGTTTCTACATGATTCCATATGTGTTATATCATAGTTTTGATGTCTTCACTATTCTACAATGTAGAAAATAGTACAAATAAAGAAAAACCCTTGAATGAGTGGGTGTGTGCAAACTTTTGACTGGTACTGTATTTCTGATACCTTTTAAGACTTTTTCTGGTATATTTTCAAATCAAATCAGAATCAAATCAAATCAATCAAATGTATATATGTATATATGTTTTATAGCCCTTCGTACATCAGCTGATATCTCAAAGTGCTGTACAGAAACCCAGCCTAAAACCCCAAACAGCAAGCAATGCAGGTGTAGAAGCACAGTGGCTAGGAAAAACTCCCTAGAAAGGCCAAAACCTAGGAAGAAACCTAGAGAGGAACCAGGCTATGTGGGGTGCCCAGTCCTCTTCTGGCTGTGCCGGGTGGAGATTATAACAGAAGATGGCCAAGATGTTCAAATGTTCATAAATGACCAGCATGGTCAAATAATAATAATCACAGGCAGAACAGTTGAAACTGGAGCAGCAGCAGCACGGCCAGGTGGACTGGGGACAGCAAGGAGTCATCATGTCAGGTAGTCCTGAGGCATGGTCCTAGGGCTCAGGTCCTCCGAGAGAGAGAAAGAGAAAATTAGAGAGAGCATACTTAAATTCACACAGGACACCGGATAGGGCAGGAGAAGTACTCCAGATATAACAAACTGACCCTAGCCCCCCGACACATAAACTACTGCAGCATAAATACTGGAGGCTGAGACAGGAGGGGTCAGGAGACACTGTGGCCTCATCCGAGGACACCCCCGGACAGGGCCAAACAGGAAGGATATAACCCCACCCACTTTGCCACAGCACAGCCCCCACACCACTAGAGGGATATCTTCAACCACCAACTTACCATCCTGAGACAAGGCCGAGTATAGCCCACAAAGATCTCCGCCACGGCACAACCCAAGGGGGGGCGCCAACCCAGACAGGAAGATCACATCAGTGACTCAACCCACTCAAGTGACGCACCCCTCCTAGGGACGGTATGAAAGAGCCCTAGTAAGCCAGTGACTCAGCCCCTGTAATAGGGTTAGAGGCAGAGAATCCCTGTGGAAAGAGGGGAACCGGCCAGGCAGAGACAGCAAGGGCGGTTCGTTGCTCCAGAGCCTTTCCATTCACCTTCACACTCCTGGGCCAGACTGCACTCAATCATATGACCCACTGAAGAGATGAGTCTTCAGTAAAGACTTAAAGGTTGAGACCGAGTTTGCGTCTCTCACATGGGTAGGCAGACCATTCCATAAAAATTGAGCTCTATAGGAGAAAGCCCTGCCTCCAGCTGTTTGCTTAAAAATTCTAGGGACAATTAGGAGGCCTGCGTCTTGTGACCGTAGCGTACGTGTAGGTATGTACGGCAGGACCAAATCAGAGAGATAGGTAGGAGCAAGCCCATGTAATGCTTTGTAGGTTAGCAGTAAAACCTTGAAATCCCTAAGACCCCTTTTACATCTATTTCTCCATAAATAAAAACCTTTACTTATGCCAAGTTTTTAAGCTAGATAATGGAAAGAAAAATGTATCTATGCCTTCATTTCCCAAAAATATAGACTCTTCGCTTTCATCTGACACCCAATTTGATATGCTCCTACGTACTTCACATGTTGGTGCGCGTGGGTTCTTTTCCATGGAAATGCCCTGGGCTCTCACTGGTCTTCAGCTTCTTTTACTAATCGTCCCTGAGCTCAGACAGTGGCCGGATTTAACACTCACTAGACTGGCAAAGCCCAGGGCAGAACTGTTAGGGCTTTGGAGCGTGTGTAGGGAATCCGTGAGTTACCATGTCACCATTTTTCCTTGATTCCAAGAGATAGTTATTACCCAATTTCTCAGTATTCCCCATAGCCATTACTTTACCATGCTGCGTCTAGTTCAATTACGTGCCCTTACATTTCTGAGAGGGTAAACTGGCCTTTAATTCTGCTTATATTACTTGGTTTTCCATCTCAGCTCCCAAACAACACTTGGTAGCTTTTGGAACAACAGAAATGATTGATGCCCCTCTCCCATCAACAGAGGCACAGCTATATCTATTAACTGCTACTTTACAACCGTTTCATAGTGAGCCTTTGTCGCCGTAGTGCCGATAGTATGTTCAGCAATGTGTGTCTTGAAAACCGGTATTGATGGTAGTTAACCTTCGTTGCTTTTTCTGTGTTCTCTCTTGACAGACACATACGCATAGCTTGTCAAACAGACACACACCCTGCATATCGAGCAGACAAATACACACACATACACACACACACACACAAACACACACACTATTTGAAAGACCGATTAACCAACACAGACCTCCACTTGTGATTACGGCCTTTGAGAAAACACAAAGGCTTTCGGGGGAAAAGAGCGGTGGTGATGCATTGTGGCCATTACTGAAATGATTAATTCCGTCTAAAAATCTATTGTGACGTAATTTATTTAGTTATTTACATTCATACAAAACATTCATGTCAAAAACAAGCATTCAGAAGTCGGGCGTTGTCTGTTCTGACAGTTTTCAGCATGTTCAGAAATACACATGATGTTTAAATTAATCTCACATTTAATACCAGTACCCACTTTTGACAGGAAATGTCAGATGTGTAGATTTGCTCGCTGGTGTCGTGTTAAAATGTGCTCCTTATTTCAGGTGCCACATCCGTGTTATTGACACCTTCGGGACAGAGCCGGCCTACAACCATGAGGACTACGCCACCCTGCACGGCTACAGGACCAACTGGGGCTACTGGAACCTCAACTCCAGACAGTACATGACCATGTTCCGTAAGTATACATCAATATGGGTTATCACTCATTAGTATTACAACACAATGGATGGTTGCAGAGACTATGATTAAAGGCCCAATCTGTAAGATTTCCTGGTCTCAGATTGTTGATTCAGTCTACAACAGTATTGGACGTAAACAACGTCATTATATTATAGCGATTCAGGGGGAGGAGTGCCAGGGTCCAAGGCAAAGCACCACCCATGAAACTTTCAGCAGATATTAGGTGTATTGGGAAGAGGGCTACAATTAAGACCTGAATATAGCCATGTGCTTGTTGGGGGCTCAATTATTATTTGCTTTTGGAAAATGGCATATTAAAAAGGTTAGTTCACTATTATTGGATGTCAAGTCCAAAACTACTTATGGGAAAGTTAGGAGGGAGTTAGGAGGGAGAGTTTGGAGGACATGGTGATGTGAGAGGTAGGAGGCCACAGTGATGGGAGAGTTAGGAGGCCAGAGTGATGGGGGAGTTAGGAGGCCAGAGTGATGGGAGAGTTAGGAGGCCAGAGTGATGGGAGAGTTAGGAGGCCAGAGTGATGTGAGAGTTAGGAGGCCACAGTGATGTGAGAGTTAGGAGGCCACAGTGATGTGAGAGTTAGGATGCCAGAGTGATGTGAGAGTTAGGAGGCCAGAGTGATGTGAGAGTTAGGAGGCCAGAGTGATGTGAGAGTTAGGAGGCCAGAGTGATGTGAGAGTTAGGAGGCCAGAGTGATGTGAGAGTTAGGAGGCCAGAGTGATGTGAGAGTTGGGAGGCCACAGTGGGACACAGTAGGATTCTACCATCATAGAGCCCTGGCCTTCACTATCTGACTGGCTCTGCTTTTCATAGCATGTCATTGAGCTAACAGAGCACTTGACTTTATCCACCCTCACCCACTCCATCCTCCACAGCACCACTTAGCATCGCTATATATTCTGCACCACCAGTACAGATGATCACTGATTTGTTGCTGAGCATTTTCCAGCAGAGACGGAAATGCAAACATCTAGTGTATTCAAGATTTTAAAAGGCTTCTAAAGTTTGTAATTTCCATTTAAAATGCCAGACTTGATTTGCCCTAACGAAAAATGTATCAACCCCTACAAAAAATGTCCATTCATTATAATCCACATTATAATGAACTTTTCCTGTTGCAGGATTATTTTCCTGCTGTAACAAACTGGCTCAAATTAAGATCCTACATCTGTACCTATCCACCTGGCTATAATGCACCCACAATAGATACCTGCAGAATCCACCTAGGTTTAACATACCACTTAACACAACAATGCCAGGACTTTAGCATACAGACAGCTTTTAGATTAGCCACACTTACAATACCTTTTTGAATTAGCATATTAGAATTAGACTGAGGCACAGGCCATATCAATATCAGTAGAACCTCTTCACATTTCACTGAGGATATTGTTAAGCTCACGTTCAAATGAGATGAAGGTATACACCTGTGTGTTTACTATCTCTTCTGTATCTGTCTCAATCTTTTCCCCTGTCACTCTCCCTTCCCCTCACTCTGCCCTTTCCCTCCTCCCTCTCTCTCACCCTCCTCTCCTCAGCCCACACTCCAGACAACTCGTTCATGGGCTTTGTGTCTGAGGAGCTGAACGACACCGAGAAGAGTAGCATCATGCAGAACAAGGTCAACAACATGGCTGTGGTTTACGGCAAGGAGGCCAGCATGTGGAAGGTAGGCAAAACACATTGTCGTGGAAATTTCCTGTATTACCAAATCATGAGAAAGCAAACCACACACAAGTCAGAGTTATCATAAAGTACATGTTTTATTATATGAGCTTCACCATAGCCCTGTGACTCTCAGATCAATTCAGTGTCATAAATTAATTCTCTGAGAGTGCTTACATATTGGCAACTGAGATCCTTTATAGCAAAGACACACATAGCCAGACAGCATTGGCTATAAATCATCGTTCAGTTTGGTCTCCTAAACTAAGTTCTTATCTCGTTCTTGGTACCACTTAGAACCAAAAACATTACCTCATCCAATGGCATATACAGTGCCTTGCGAAAGTATTCGGCCCCCTTGAACTTTGTGACCTTTTGCCACATTTCAGGCTTCAAACATAAAGATATAAAACTGTATTTTTTTGTGAAGAATCAACAACAAGTGGGACACAATCATGTAGTGGAACGACATTTATTGGATATTTCAAACTTTTTTAACAAATCAAAAACTGAAAAATTGGGCGTGCAAAATTATTCAGCCCCCTTAAGTGAATACTTTGTAGCTCCACCTTTTGCTGCGATTACAGCTGTAAGTCGCTTGGGGTATGTCTCTATCAGTTTTGCACATCGAGAGACTGACATTTTTCCCATTCCTCCTTGCAAAACAGCTCGAGCTCAGTGAGGTTGGATGGAGAGCATTTGTGAACAGCAGTTTTCAGTTCTTTCCACAGATTCTCGATTGGATTCAGGTCTGGACTTTGACTTGGCCATTCTAACACCTGGATATGTTTATTTTTGAACCATTCCATTGTAGATTTTGCTTTATGTTTTGGATCATTGCCTTGTTGGAAGACAAATCTCCGTCCCAGTCTCAGGTCTTTTGCAGACTCCATCAGGTTTTCTTCCAGAATGGTCCTGTATTTGGCTCCATCCATCTTCCCATCAATTTTAACCATCTTCCCTGTCCCTGCTGAAGAAAAGCAGGCCCAAACCATGATGCTGCCACCACCATGTTTGACAGTGGGGATGGTGTGTTCAGCTGTGTTGCTTTTACGCCAAACATAACGTTTTGCATTGTCGCCAAAAAGTTCAATTTTGGTTTCATCTGACCAGAGCACCTTCTTCCACATGTTTGGTGTGTCTCCCAGGTGGCTTGTGGCAAACTTTAAACAACACTTTTTATGGATATCTTTAAGAAATGTCTTTCTTCTTGCCACTCTTCCATAAAGGCCAGATTTGTGCAATATACGACTGATTGTTGTCCTATGGACAGAGTCTCCCACCTCAGCTGTAGATCTCTGCAGTTCATCCAGAGTGATCATGGGCCTCTTGGCTGCATCTCTAATCAGTCTTCTCCTTGTATGAGCTGAAAGTTTAGAGGGACGGCCAGGTCTTGGTAGATTTGCAGTGGTCTAATACTCCTTCCATTTCAATATTATCGCTTGCACAGTGCTCCTTGGGATGTTTAAAGCTTGGGAAATCTTTTTGTATCCAAATCCGGCTTTAAACTTCTTCACAACAGTATCTCGGACCTGCCTGGTGTGTTCCTTGTTCTTCATGATGCTCTCTGCGCTTTTGACGGACCTCTGAGACTATCACAGTGCAGGTGCATTTATACGGAGACTTGATTACACACAGGTGGATTGTATTTATCATCATTAGTCATTTAGGTCAACATTGGATCATTCAGAGATCCTCCCTGAACTTCTGGAGAGAGTTTGCTGCACTGAAAGTAAAGGGGCTGAATAATTTTGCACGCCCAATTTTTCAGTTTTTGATTTGTTAAAAAACGTTTGAAATATCCAATAAATGTCGTTCCACTTCATGATTGTGTCCCACTTGTTGTTGATTCTTCACAAAAAAATACAGTTTTATATCTTTATGTTTGAAGCCTGAAATGTGGCAAAAGGTCGCAAAGTTCAAGGGGGCCGAATACTTTCGCAAGGCACTGTAGCTTGCCCGTATGAAATGGGATAGTCCCAAAAGTGCCCACCTAGCGCTCCAGGCCGGCTCAAGCAAACACTTAACGTACTTAAAAGATTTCCAACACTATTTCAGTCCAGGTCTGCGTGCAGAGAGATAATTATCCCACTGACATTAGTTATACGTAGTCGGGTAAAGAGCCGGGGGGGGGGGGTGAAATCTTTTTAGATTTTGGTAGAGCAGTTCAAATTCCCTTCATGAATGAAGCATGTCTGATCTTTAATCTAGATCTGCTTTATGTCATCCAGCTCGTACCCGGAATATCCCTGTGCTCTTAGAATGAATACTTAGGCCTTCGGATTGATGTGGATTTGACGTTTCAAAACATATAGATGAGCTGGTTTAAGAAGCTAAGATTTCAAGTTGGCTTTTTCTATAGAAACAGATGGTGCCTTTCTCTAAGCAGTAGGAAGCAGATTGTTAAGTCAATATTTGTATCTGTTCTTGATTATGGTGATGTTATTTATCAAAGTGCAGCTGCTACTACTCTTAAACCTTTGGATGCCATCTACCATAGTGCCCTTCGGTTTGTTCCAGGCGACAGTTTTGATACTCATCACTGTATCCTGTGTCAAAAGGTTGGCTGGACTTCGCCAAAGACCCTTAGATCTATCTCTACATGACTCCCTTTTTCTTTCCAAGGCTATACTTTATAAGCTTTCGTCTTATCTAACTTTGCTGTTGAGGTACAGCCACCTGAGTTGCCTAATCCGTTCACAGGATTGGTTAACTCTTGAGGTTCCTAGTGTCTCCACCGAGCTAGATAAACCTGCTTTTAGTTTGAATGCACTGTATTGCTGGAACAAAATTCTGAAAACGTTTCATCTTGATGTTCTGGTGCCGTTCGGGCAATTTAAAGTATTGATTGGGGATTTATTTGTGGAGGAATGTAAATGTTTTTCTGTGATCGGTGATGTTTTATTTGTGCTTTGCGTGACTGAGTTTTTGCATTTTAATGTGTGACTACAGTATACTGCATATACAGTGGGGAGGACAAGTATTTGATACACTGCCAATTTTGCAGGTTTTCCTACTTACAAAGCATGTAGAGGTCTGTAATTTTTATCATAGGTACACTTCAACTGTGGGAGACGGAATGTGAAGTCCATAGATTAGGTACTAATGAATTTATTTCAATTGACTGATTTCCTTATTGCATGTTGCGTTTATATTTTTGTTCAATATATATATATACAGTACCCGTCATACCCGTCAATTTTTTAAACTATTTTCTACATTGTCGGATAATAGTGAAGACATCAAAACTATGAAATAACACACATGGAATCATGTAGTAACCAAAAAAGTGTTAGACAAACCTTGATGACAGCTTTGCACTCTCTTGGCATTCTTTCAACCAGCTTTCATGAGATAGTCACCTGGGATGCATTTCAAATAGCAGGTGTGCCTTGTTAAAAGTTAATGGAGACTCACAGTGTGAATCAGTTCTGTTGTGACAAGGTAGGGGTGGTATACAGAAGATAGCCCTATTTGGTAAAAGACCAAGTTCATATTATGGCGAGAACATCTCAAATAAGCCAAGAGAAACGACAGTCCATCATTACTTTAAGACACGAAGGTCAGTCAATGCGGAAACTGTGAAAGTTTCTTCAAGTGCAGTTGCAAAAAGCATCAAGCGCCATGATGAAACTGGCTCTCATGAGGACCGCCACAGGAAAGGAAGACCCAGAGTTACCAGCCTCTGAAATTGCAGCCCAAATATATGTGTGTGTGTGTGTGTGTGTGTGTGTGTGTGCCCGTGTGTTATTATATTATATTATATTGAACAAAAGTATAAATGCAACATGCAACAATTTCAACGAGTAACAATTTCAACGAGTTACAATTTCAACGAGTTACAATTTCAACGAGTTACAATTTCAACGAGTTACAATTTCAACGAGTTACAATTCATATCAGGAAGTCAGTCAATTGAAATACATATAAACATACAGTGCATTTACACACAATACCCCATAATGACAAAGCAAAAACAGGTTTTTAGACAGACCGTCCAATAGATACACGGAGACTCACAGACAGACTCAATATGGATGAGAAGCAGTACCATGTTAAATCAGCTCACTTCCATTTCCTACGGTCAAGAACAAGAGGTTAAATCAATATCAACTACTTGAGGGGCTACAATCTTATTCACATCCTCATCCACACTAAGTTACCACACCCCTCCTGAACACTCACACACTTATCACTCCCCCGGTATACACTACAGAGATGTAAAAAAAAAAAATAACAGCGCAGAGCTGTTAACTGCATAACAGACCAAACGATCGACATGCCATGTATCTACTATCTATAGAAGATATTACATTTGGCACACAGCCGCACGTGGATGCATTTAACGGAGTCCTAAAGCCTTCATTTGCAGCAACATTTCCTTTCAAAAGCAGCCTGGTTGCTCACAGTGCATATTCGATGAGGGAGAGACTCGAACTGGATTTCGTTTAAAGACCTGGCTTAGCTGTAACTTTGTTCCCCCTCCGCCTCTGTTGGCGTGCGGCAATTCCCGCGGATTTTCATTCAATGGTTTAGTCTTGCATCTCAAGGCGAGACAGAAGATATTTTAGAAACGGCGTGCGAACGTCGAGCAATTGCCGCTTTACAGGAACAGAAGGGGGGAAATGCAATACATGACAGATGGAGTTGAATATTTGTTTGTTCTTTCTCTTGTCTTTCCCCTCCTCGATTCTCTGTCCCCTTCCGCATTCTTCTCCCCTCTCTTCTTCGACACTTCTCTTCTCTCCTGTCCCCTCCTCTCTTCCTCCCGTGCGTCTCTCCATTGCATCTTGGTGGATGATATACTCTGCTGCAGCTCCAGGTAAGACTCTTCTCAGCCGAAACACACCGGCCCTGTTCCCTCTCACTTAAACCTCGGCTCATACATTCAGTCCACCGTTTCCTCCATGATCACACTCTCTATGAACACCCAATACAGACTCCTGGGGTTGTCAGTTTGACCTCGCATACAGCTGCTATCACAATGCCTTCCTTTGCCTTTTCTTTTATGCACGTTTCGTGTAGAGATAATGGTGAATTGACGAGACACGAGTGGTTTGAACAGTCCACCGCTGAGAGAGAGAGAGAGAGAGAGAAATATTATTGGACTGGGAAGCTGTGTGGTGCCACAGATGTCTTTCTGAATACTAGAGAGAGAGAGAGAGAGAGAGAGAGAGAGAGAGAGAGAGAGAGAGAGAGAGAGAGAGAGAGAGAGAGAGAGAGACAGAGAGAGAGAGAGAGAGAGAGAGAGAGAGAGAGAGAGAGAGAGAGAGAGAGAGAGAGAGAGAGAGAGAGAGAGAGAGAGAGAGAGAGAGAGAGAGAGAGAGAGCGAGATTATTGGACTGGGAAGCTGTGTGGTGCCACAGAGGTCTTTCTGAATACTAGAGAGAGAGAGGGAGAGAGAGAGAGAGAGAGAGAGAGATATTATTGGACTGGGAAGCTGTGTGGTGCCACAGATGTCTTTCTGAATACTGGGCGAGCGACTAGGACATCTGGTCCAATCCAAAATACTGGAGCGGACCCAGACTTCACGTGCCCATTTTATGAAGTAGTGGTTCTATCTTTCTCAACGCTATCGAAACTGTTGTTTTTTGGGGGGTTAACTTCTGCAGTCTCTCTTTCTGCTGCTTGAGGCAATTTGTCGAACAAATCGATAGTTCTTGCTTGCGCTATGTGGTATTGGGCTTAGTCGTATCATGGAGACATGAGTAGAGGAGAAGTGTGTGTTGAGTTTTAAGGGATAGTACTAGTATTGATTTCTGAAATGTTAACCTTGTGAGTCGGGCCTGTAAGGCAGGCCAAAGCCGTAAACAATATTGTGATGACTCCATCTCGTATTCCAATGGGCATAGGGGGTTTCTTGTGCTTTTTGCCTGGGATATCCTTGTCCTTATCCTTGTCTTGGCAACCAGCCTCCTCAAAAATTGAAATTGTGAGTATGGAGAGAGGAAGATAGAGTTTTGCAGAGGCCTGCAGGTGCTTTGTGTTTTTGGTGCCAGTATGTTCATTCCCCCCCCCCCCAATTAGTGGAATGGTATCAAGCACATTTTTTCCACGTGTTTGATGCCATTCCATTCGCCCACTTTGCAGCCATTATTATGAGCCGTCCTCCCCTCAGCAGCCTCCTCTGCTGTATGTTCACCCTGAAGAAGGTACAGTGATGCCGAAACGTTGGTTCACCAAATACATTACTGGGAGCTTGTATATAGAGTACACAATTATCTTTCTTCATTTGTATAGCCTACTCGCCATTTAGTCAGAACCTCCACCAACTTTTTGGGGTGTTTTTTTGGGCCGCCTTTAGTTATTATGCTCCTGGCTTCTGGAATTGCCTGCCAGAGAACCTGAGGGAGGCCCAAACTGTGGACGTAATTTAAAAGAGATCTTAAAACGGCTCTTTTTTTAGCTTTGCTTTTCCTTAGGGGGGGGGGGGGGGGTTTAGTAGTTTAGTTCTTGTCATTATTTTGTTTTGTATCTTACGTTTGTTGTGTAGTAAATATTTCAGCTTTCATTTTCATCGTTTTTTATTCGTTTGTGAAATACATTGCGTTGCGTTGCGTTCCATGTCTGAAATGTGCCGTACAAATGAAGCTTGATTTGGTCACTTTTTTGGGGGGGGGGTGTGCGCCAGCTCGTTATTACACTACCTCCAGGACAGACACACACTCCTCCTCACACACACCCGAGAGCCATGTCTCTTCCTCTTCTCTCGTTCTCTCTCGTTCTCTCTTTGCAGTCCCCCAACAGGCCATTTCCTGGCAAGACGTCCAGTTCACTTGAGTTGAAACCCAGTCAAACAAGCTTAAACCCACCACACAAAGTTCAGGATGACTTCTATTGTATAAATAAAACTTTCATCTTCCCCGAGTCCCGGCCGGTTTTCACACTCTCGTAACCCAACCTTGATCTATATGAACTGATTCCTGAGAATAGAGTCCAGGTTAGATAATTAGCATTTCTAATGTGGCACGGGCCTGGCCCAGTCAAGCCAGGTCAAGGATTAGCTAGCCTGGGCTAAGCCTGGGTTACATCCGTGTGTGAGCGTCTGGGTGTGTGTGGTTCTCTCTCTGTTTCATTGGCTCTAATTCATAGTGTCTGGTGCACTCAGAGCGTTGGCTAATCTCCTAATTGGCTGGGAAAATCCTCATAGGAAACCATCTATCGCAGCAGCCAACCAATTACAGCACAGCCTACAGGGCGAGCACACAATAGAACAGGGATACAGTAAGCTTCTTAAGAAGCTGCTTCCAGGAAGCAGGAAGTCAATAAGGAGACCTGGGCTGTGGTTGATTCACATTGAGGGGGTGAGGGGTTGTTTTGTTTTTCAGACGTGGAGGCTAGCTATGAAAGGGTGCCCATGCTTAAACACACACAGGTGAAGCGCATGGACACACACACACACACACACACACACACACACACACACACACACACACACACACACGAGTGCGCTCACACACACTCTCACACATCTCTCACCTCAAAATGCATCCCCTTTTATTGTCAACATCTTTGCACTTCTCTCACCCACACGAAAAACACAAAGCCTCCATATCGACTTAAGATGCGCTACTGGGTTTAAAGGTTGTGCCTCTCAGAAGAAAGATGTACTGTTGCTTCGACACATGAATGCACTGTATAGAATCAGCCAGAAAGCACATCTGTTATTGTGCGTAGATGTGGTTTGCTTGTATGCCACAATAGATATGTGTACTCCCTATTTATAATTATTCATTTCAATGTATGGGAATAATCTATTCATTTCAATGTATGGGCATAATCTATTCATTTCAATGTATGGGCATAATCTACTCATTTCAATGTATGGGCATAATCTATTCATTTCAATGTATGGGCATAATCTATTCATTTCAATGTATGGGCATAATCTATTCATTTCAATGTACGGGCATAATCTATTCATTTCAAAGTATGGGCATAATCTATTCATTTCAATGTATGGGCATAATCTATTCATTTCAATGTATGGGCATAATCTATTCATTTCAATGTATGGGCATAATCTATCCATTTCAATGTATGGGCATAATCTATTCATTTCAATGTATGGGCATAATCTATTCATTTCAAAGTATGGGCATAATCTATTCATTTCAATGTACGGGCATAATCTATTCATTTCAATGTATGGGCACAATCTATTCATTTCAATGTATGGGCACAATCTATTCATTTCAATGTATGGGCACAATCTGTTCATTTCAATGTATGGGCACAATCTATTCATTTCAATGTATGGGCACAATCTATTCATTTCAATGTATGGGCACAATCTATTCATTTCAATGTATGGGCACAATCTATTCATTTCAATGTATGGGCATAATCTATTCATTTCAATGTATGGGCATAATCTATTCATTTCAATGTATGGGCATAATCTATTCATTTCAATGTATGGGCACAATCTGTTCATTTCAATGTATGGGCACAATCTGTTCATTTCAATGTATGGGCACAATCTATTCATTTCAATGTATGGGCATAATCTATTCATTTCAATGTATGGGCACAATCTATTCATTTCAATGTATGGGCATAATCTATTCATTTCAATGTATGGGCACAATCTATTCATTTCAATGTATGGGCACAATCTGTTCATTTCAATGTATGGGCATAATCTGTTCATTTCAATGTATGGGCATAATCTATTCATTTCAATGTATGGGCACAATCTATTCATTTCAATGTACAGGCAGGCTTGCTGTTTTACAGTCTTTACTCCTACAGCCCCATTACTGCATGATGGAACGGTGGGACTATGAAGACACACACGTTCATACTATTATTATTATTTATTTTGTATTATTGGTTGTATATTGTTGTATATGAAATGGGTGTGACTGTCCTTGTCCATCAGTGTATCAGTGTTTTGTTACTTGTCATGTTTTGTGTTTTTGTGGACCCCAGGAAAAGTAGCTGATGCTTCAGCAAAAGCCAATGGGCGTCCGAATAAACCACTGAATGAACCAATCAGATAGGTAGAGACGTGTGAGAGCTCCACAGATAGGTCAGGGAGAGGGATGTCATAGCAGCCAGTAAGGAGATGAGTGCAACCGGCTGTCACAGGCTGGCTAATGCTGTGCTCTGCTGCTGCCCCCTGGGTGCCTGGGGTGGTACTGGCAGTCTGCCAGTATTTTTTCCCCTGCGTCCCTACATGGACGCCTCGCTCCTCGCTCTCTGGCGCCGGGAAGAGACGCTCGGGGCCAAATGTGTGTGAGAAGATAGAGAGGGATTGAGAGAAAGGGTGTGTGTGTGTGCACACGTGTGCAGGAAACCATGCCAGATCCCTAGCACTTCCCCTCATTCATATTGACGGCCCACGGCAGTGCGGCACTGTGTGTCTCTTTGGGTTTTCTAAAGGGGTCTGTCACATTAAATGCCCTGCGCTCACTAACAGGCAATGGCTCTGCCTCGCTCTGTGTGAAGATGCTAACGTTCACACAGCACACACACACACACTCCCTCAGTGAATTCACAACCACTCATACACACACACTTAAACAGTCATAGTGCATTATCACGCGTACACACACCCTAACACACACGCCATTTATATGCACACTCATAAACAACCACACACACAGCCATTAACGCATCACCTCTAATCACATCATTCTCTCTGTCTCTCCTTCCCTCTCCAGCTCTCCCCTCCCTCCTTCCCTCTCCATCTCTCTCTACCTCCTTCCCCCTCATCTCCCTCCTTCCTTCCCTCTCCATCTCTCCCTCCCTCCTTACCTCTCATCTCCCTCCTTCCCTCTCATCTCCCTCCTTCCCTCTCCATCTCTCCCTCACTCCTTACCTCTCCCCTCCCTCCTTCCCTCTCCATCTCTCTCTACTTCCTTCCCTCTCATCTCCCTCCTTTCTTCCCTCTCATCTCCCTCCTTCCTTCCCTCTCCATCTCTCTCTCCTTCCTTCCCTCTCCATCTCTTCCTCCTTACCTCTCATCTCCCTCCTTCCTTCCCTCTCCATCTCTCCCTCCCTCCTTACGTCTCATCTCCCTCCTTCCCTCTCATCTCCCTCCTTCCCTCATCTCTCCCTCCCTCCTTCCCTCTCATCTCCCTCCTTCCTTCCCTCTCCATCTCTCTCTACCTCCTTCCCTCTCATCTCCCTCCTTCCTTCCCTCTCCATCTCTCCCTCCCTCCTTACCTCTCATCTCCCTCCTTCCCTCATCTCTCGCTCCCTCCTTACCTCTCATCTCCCTCCTTCCTTCCCTCTCCATCTCTCCCTCCCTCCTTACCTCTCATCTCCCTCCTTCCTTCCCTCCATCTCTCTCTCCTTCCTTCCCTCTCCATCTCTCACTCCTTCCTTTGCTCTCCATCTCTACCACCTTCATTCTCTCTCCATCTCTCCTTCCCTCTCTGTCTCTCGCTCCCTCCGTCTCTCCCCCTCCCCCTCTCCCATCCGCACGTGCTCCTCCACTTTCTCCCTCAAACTCAACCCTCTCACTCTCTCCCTTTCCTTTCTCACCCACTCATGACTTTTTCCACCGTCCCACTTCCTCTCCTCGCTCACCAACTCCCCATTCACTTTCTTACATTCTCTCTCTCTCTCTCTTCCCTCCTCCTTGCCTATCAGCAGGGTAAGGAGGGTTTCCTCCAGATCCTCCACAGGTACATGGAGGTCCACGGGACGGTGTACTACGAGACCCAGCGCCCCCCCGAGGTGCCTGCCTACGTCAAGAACCACGGCCTGCTGCCCCAGCACGAGCTGCAGACGCTGCTCCGCAAGGCCAAGGTACTGGAACACACACACACACACAAGATGATACACAACATACGCAAGAGGTAGCACACTACAGACGTGGGATCTTAATTGGATCACCCTGTTGCAGGATAACTTTCCTGCAATGCAGGAAATGTAAGTGTATTCAAGGTTTAAAAAGGCTTCTTAAGTTTGTAATTTTGTAACTTGATTTTGTAACTTTTGTAATTTTGTAACAGACCTGATTTTCAGTTACGGGGAATGTATCAACCCATACAAACAATGTCCATTCCTTATAATCCTCATAATAATGCATATTTCCTGTTGCAGCAAACTGGCTCAAATTAAGATCCTAGATCTGTACGTGCGCAAACACATTCAGGCACTATGCATGCACACATAATACACACACACAACACACACACACTAGTTCCACACACACTACTGTTGCACCAGCACTAACTACAACAGCATCCATGCAAGGCCAACACACAGTTACCTTCCAGTCCCTGGTATATCTGTAAATGGCAGCATTTTCAATTGACAAGCATTAATAAAATAACTGATGGTTATCCTAATTGGTATCATCTTCGTCTCCTCCACCAGCTCTTCATTGGGTTTGGTTTCCCCTACGAAGGGCCCGCCCCTCTGGAGGCCATAGCCAATGGGTGCATCTACCTGCAGCCCAAGTTCCACCCACCCCACAGCTCGCTCAATCACGAGTTCTTCAGAGGCAAGCCAACGTCTCGAGAGGTGAGCTCCCATTGGTCAACACCGTATCTAGTACTGTACCACTCTTCAGTTGAAAATGAACTACCAACATTCCCGATTGTACACCAAATGTGCCACTTATACATCACAGAATATTGCTTTAAACTGGAATATTCTACTAATTCTTTACTCCACCCCTCTCAGGTGTCGTCCCAGCACCCGTACGCAGAGCAGTACATTGGGCGGCCCCACGTCATGACAGTAGACTACAACAACTCCCAGGAGTTTGACTCTGCCATCAGAGAGATCATGAGTACCAAGGTACAGTTATTTCATGTATTTCTTGACTCATTGGTTTCTTTGGCAGTGACCAAACACACTATGTTCCACCAGAGAAGGATTGTCGAGTCTGACGAGCCCGCCGCGAACAATATATTGCTTTCTCGGGAACAGGCCCAGATCCCCGTAATTTGTGTGAAGACGAGGGGGAGAAATAGGGGCCAAAGGGCGGGCTGCCTTCTGAGAATTCGTAGGCGATCGAATAAACCCCCACTTCCTTCCATTCTGCTAGAAAACGTGCAATCTTTGGAGAATAAAATCGATGACCTACGCGCAAGATTAAACTACCAACGGGACATTCAAAACTCTAATATCTTATGCTTCACGAAGTCGTGGCTGAATGACGACACTATCAACATACCGCTGGCTGGTTATACGCTGTAACGGCAGGATAGAACAACGGTGTCTGGTAAGACAAAAAGCAGCTGACTATGTATTTTTGTAAATAACAGCTGGTGCACAAGCTATTGCTCGCCTGAGGGAGAGTATCTCATGATAAGCAGTAGACCACACTATCTACCGAAAGAGTTTTCATCTGTATTTTTCATAGCTGTTTACATACCCCCACAGTCAGAGGCTGGTACTAAAACAGCATTGATTGAGCTGTATTCCGCCATAAGCAAACAAGAAAACACTCACCCAGATGCGGCGCTCATAGAAGCCGGGGACTTTAATGCAGGGAAACTTAAATCCGCTTTACCAAATTTCTATCAGCATGTCACATGTTCAACCAGAGGGGAAAAAAACTCTGGACCACATTTACTCCACACACAGAGACGCATACAAAGCTCTCCCTAGCCCTCCATTTGGCAAATCTGACCATATTCTATCCTCCTGATTCCTGCTTACAAGCAAAAATTAAAGCAGTGACTAGATCAATAAAAAAGTGGTCAGATGAAGCAGATGCTAAGCTACAGGACTGTTTTGCTAGCACAGACTGGAATATGTTCCGTGATTCCTCCGATGGCATTGAAGAGTACACCACATCAGTCACTGGCTTCATCAATAAGTGCATCGATGACGTCGTCCCCACAGTGACCGTACGTACTGTACATACCCCAACCAGAAGCCATGGATTACAGGCAATATCCGCACTGAGCTAAAGGCTAGAGCTGTAGCTTTCAAGGAGTGGGACTCTAACCCGGAAGCTTATAACGAATCCCGCTATGCCCACCAACGAAACATCAAACAGACAAAGCATCAATACAGGACTAAGATAGAATCGTACGACACCGGCTCTGATGCTCGTTGGATGTGGCAGGGCTTGCAAACCATTACAGACTTCAAATTAAAGCAAAGCCAAGAGCTGCCCAATGACACGAGCCTACCAGACGAGCTCAACTACTTCTATGCTCGCTTCGAGGCAAATAACACTGAGACATGCATGAGAGCACCAGCTGTTCCGGAAGACTGTGTGATCACGCTCTCCGCAGCCGATGTGACTAAGTCCTTTAAACAGGTCAGCATTCACAAGGTCACAGGACCAGACAGATTACCAGAATGTGTACTGCAAGCATGTGCTGACCAACTGGCAAGTATCTTCACTGACATTTTTAACCTCTCCCTGTCTGAATCTGTAATACCAACACGTTTTAAGCAGACCACTCTAGTGCCTGTTCCCAAGAACACTAAGGTAACATGCCTAAATGACTACCAACCTGTAGAACTCACGTCTGTAGTCATGAAGTGCTTTGAAAGGCTGATCATGGCTCACAGCAACACCATTATCCCAGAAACCCTAGACCCACTCTAATTTGCATACCGCCCCAACAGATCCACAGATGATGCAATCTCTATTGCACTCCACACTTTTCCCACCTGGACAAAAGGAAAACCTATATGAGAATGCTGTTCATTGACTACAGCTCAGCGTTCAACTCCATAGTGCCCTCCAAACACATCACTAAGCTAAGGACCCTGGGACTAAACACCTCCCTCTGCAACTGGATCCTGGACTTCCTGACGGGCTGCCCCCAGGTGGTAAGGGTAGGTAACAACACATCCGCCACGCTGATCCTCAACACAGGGGCCCCTCAGGGGTGCGTGCTCAGCCCCATCCTGTACTCCCTGTTCACTCATGACTGCACGGCCAGGCACAACTCTAACACCATCATTATGTTTGCCGATGACACAACAGTGGCCTGATCACTGACAACGACGAGACAGCCTATAGGGAGGAGGTCAGAGACCTGGCCGTGTGGTGCCAGGACAACAACCTCTCCCTCAACGGGATCAAGACAAAGGAGATAGTTGTGTACTACAGGAAAAAGAGGACAGACGCCCCCATTCTTATCAACAGGGCTGTAGTGGAGCAGGTTGAGAGTTTCAAGTCTCTTGGTGTCCACATCACCAACAAACTAACATGGTCCAAGCACACCATGACAGTCTTGAAGAGGGCACAACTAAACCTATTCCCCCTCAGGACACTGAAAAGATTTGGCATGGGTCCTCAGATCCTCAAAAGGTTCTACAGCTGCATCATTGAGAGCATCCTGACGGGTTGCATCACTGCCTGGTATGGCAACTGGGCCGTTCGCACTACATAGGGTAGAGCGAACGGTTCCAGGACATCACTGGGGCCAAGCGTCCTGCCATCCAGGACCTCTATACTAGAGGAAGGCCCTAAAAATTGTCAAAGACTCCAGGCACCCTAGTCAAAGACTGTTCTCTCCGCTACCGCACGGCAAGCGGTACCGGAGTGCCAAATCCATGTCCAAGAGGCTTCTAAACAGCTTCTACCCCCAAGCCATAAGATTCCTGAACACCTAATCAAATGGCTACCCAGACTATTTGCATTGCCTCCCCCCCCACCCCTATTTTACACCGCTCCTACTCTATGTTGTTATCATCTATGCATAGTCACTTTAATAACCCTACCTACATATACATATTACCTCAACTAACTGGTGCCCCCGCACACTGTTTATAGTCTCGCCATTGTTATTTTACTTCTGCTCTTTAGTTACTTGTTACTTTTATTTCTTATTCTTATCTGTATTTATTTTAAACTGTATTGTTGGTTTGGGGCTCGTAAGTATGCATTTCATGTGCATGTGACTAATACGATTTGATTTGATTTTGATTTGATACTGATCGGGAGACGCTGCTTTTTTAAATGACGTTTCAGCTCGCTCCATCCAGGAAATACTGTGCACTTGAAATGCACCTCCGAAAGCTCCATATGGACAAGAGCTAGCTGCAATGATTTAACCTAGGACAGTGGTGTATGCTATGCTAGCATTGGGAAACAGTGTGTCCACAGCCAAGGAGTAATTAGCAGTAAATGTGGACTAATGGGAACCTGCAGTCAGCTTGAGGCTACAGGGAGTGTGAGAGGTTGAGCAAGAGGTCAAACAGGCCGATTAAAATGCCTCTATAAGGCTGTGTTGTTTGTGTGTGTGTCTCTAAATGTGTGTGTGTTCTCCACTCTCCTGCTGTCTGCTGTGTCTTGTCAGACGTGCCGTAGCTCAGTGCCCCTCCGCTTACTCTCTGCCTGCCTGCCTGCCTGCCTGCCTGCCTGTCTGCCTGTCTGCCTGCCTGCCTGCCTGCCTGTCTGTCTGTCTGTCTGTCCGTCCGTCCGTCCAGTGATAGGTGGCTGATGGGCCACTTCACCCCTTTCTGGAGACTGCACACTCCCCCTGTTTGTCTGTGGGCTGGCTCTCTGACCAGAGCGGCTCCACATGCTCAGCCATGCAGACCAAGCAATTTCTTCTGGCTGACACTTCTTCATGTTCACATAAATCCCTATCCATTTCTCTTTCTATGTCTCTCTCTCGCTCGGTCTCTCTCTCTCGCTCTCTCTATGTTCCCCCTTTCTCATTCTGTCCATCCCACTGACCTGTTGTTTTCATATTTATCCCTCTTTAATAAATGGGAGGCAGTGAGGGAGGAAGGGAGGAAAGGAGAGAGGGAGGGAGGTGGAGACTGTGCCTCGCTCTGCTTTATGTTTTGATCAGATTTGTGACGTGTAACTTTTTTTCATAAATCCTCTCTACAGGTTTGCTTTTCTTTATTTGAAATGGGAAAAGTCAGATTTCACATGCAGTTAAACATGTTGTATTAAAAGATGATTTACTGAGTGATGCATCGTTTACAAGTGAGATTTGGAACATTAGACACGTGATCTACTGTTGAAACTGGAGGGAATACATTATTAACATGTGGTGTGTACTTTCAGGCTCCACGTCTTCCTAATGGAAAAGTTGGACATAACTATTTGTGCTTAATCAAAAATGTGTTTCCTTGAAATATTACGACGTATTATCAGAGACACTTGGTTCCAAAGGGACATCCAGTTAAGTAATACTGTATCCAGTCGCTCGTGCTAAGAAGAAAACACACAATCCTGGTATTATAGTAATAATCATTTTTATTTTATTTAACCTTTTATTTAACTAGGCAAACCAGTAAAGAACAAATTCTTAATGACATTGACGGCCTACCGAAAGGCAAAAGGCCTCCTGCGGGGACGGGGGCTGGGATTAAACATTCAAAATAAAGAAAAGGGCAAAACAAACACGACATGAAGAGAGATTTAAGACAACAACATAGCAAGGCAGCAACACATGACAACACAGCATGGTGGCAACATAACATCAACATGGTAGCAACACAACATGGTAGTAGCACAAAACATGGTACCAACATTATTGGGCACAGACAACAGCACAAAGGGCAAGAAGGTAGAGAAAACAATACATCACATAAAGCAGCCACAACTGCCAGTAAGAGTGTCCAAGAGATTGAGATAAAAGTGTCCAGTTTGAGTGTTTGTTGCAGCTCGTTCCAGTCGCTAGCTGCTGTGAACTGAAAAGAGGAGCGACCCAGGGATGTGTGTGCTTTGGGGACCTTTAACAGAATGTGACTGGCAGAATGGGTGTTGTATGTGGAGGATGAGGGCTGCAGTAGATATCTTAGACAGGGGGAGTGAGGCCTAAGAGGGTTTTATAAATAAGCATCAACCAGTGGGTCTTGTGACTGGTCTACAGAGATGACCAGTTTACAGAAGAGTATAGAGTGCAGTGATGTGTCCTATAAGGAGCATTGGTGGCAAATCTGATGGCAGAATGGTAAAGAACATCTAGCCGCTCGAGAGTACCCTTACCTGCCGATCTATAAATTATGTCTCTGTAATCTAGCATGTGAAGGATGGTCATCTGAATCAGGGTTAGTTTGGCAGCTGGGGTGAAAGAGGAGAGATTACATTAGAGGAAACCAAGCCTAGATTTAACTTTAGCCTGCAGCTTTGATATGTGCTGAGAGAAGGACAGTGTACCGTCTAGCCATACTCCCAAGTACTTGTAGAGGTGACTACCTCAAGCTTTAAACCCTCAGAGGTAGAAATCACACCTGTGGGGAGAGGGGCATTCTTCTTACCAAACCACGTTGACCTTTGTTTTGGAGGTGTTCAGAACAAGGTTAAGGGCAGAGAAAGCTTCTTGCACACTAAGAAAGCTTTGTTGTTGAGCATTTAACACAAAATCCGGGGAGCGGCCAGCTGAGTATAAGACTGTATCATCTGCAAATAAATGGATGAGAGAGCTTCCTACTGCCTGAGCTATGTTGTTGATGTAAATTGAGAAGAGCGTGGGGCCTAGGATCGAGCCTTGGTGTACTCCCTTGGTGACAGGCAGTGGCTGAGACAGCAGATTTTCTGACTTTATACACTGCACTCTTTGAGAGAGGTAGTTGCAAACCAGGCCAAAGACTCCTCAGAGACACCAATACTCCTTAGCCGGCCCACAAGAATGGAATGGTCTACCGTATCCGAAGCTTTGGCCAAGTCAATAAAAATAGCTAAATACTTCAACCAACTGAGCAGTCAACTGGGTAGAATTGGCTATTTATTGCAATTA